>NW_028186523.1:2276124-2295878 GCF_003343005.1 Rhea americana
CGCACACGCTCGCGCACACACACTCGCACGGCGCGGCCCGACGGCAGCGCCCGCCGCGCCCGCCCATGGCTGACAGGAGCCTCATCGAGGGCGCCGAGCGCTGCCCGCGCCGGGACGACGCTCCGGAGTGGGGCTACGAGGAAGGTGAGGAGGCGGCGGGCAGCGAGCGGCGGCCCCCGCCCCGCAGAAACCGTCCCCGCGGCCGGAGCGGGGCGGGCGCGGGACTGCACAGGCGAAGCGGAGGGGAAGAGCCGAGAGGCGCCGGGGCGCGGGGAGCCGCCGCCGCCTCACGGCCCTTCCTCTGGCGTTAGGGGTCGAGTGGGGGCTGATCTTCCCGGACGCCAACGGGGAGTACCAGTCGCCGATTAACCTGAACTCGAGAGAAGCGAAGTACGACCCGGCGCTGCTGGAGGTGCGTTTGTCGCCCAACTACGTGGTGTGTCGCGACTGCGAGGTGATCAACGATGGGCATTCGATTCAGATCGTCCTGAAGTCGAAGTCAGGTAGGGGGAAACGCTGCCCGCGCGTTCCCGCCGGAGCGGAGGCGGCCGCCCGGGCGCCCGCTGCCTTGCAGACCTGCCCCGGGGGGCGTAGGACCGGGAGGTGCTGCCAGCTTGTGCTGCGCTCTTCGGTCCGAAAAGGAGCGGGGGGCTTTGCCTGCAGGTTTCAGCTCCAGGCTCGCGGCCCGCAGGTTGCTTCGGAGCAAGTTCAGAGTTTTATTTTGCGGTGGTGTCGTCTCGTTCACTGTCACTGGCAGCTGTCCGCGTTCGGAAGCAGTCCGGCTTATCGCCGAGATAGTGGGATGCCGCTCCGGGTAGCTGGCAAGCGTGGTCCTTGCTCCGACGAGCGTGGAAGTTCTCCGTTCGATTGAGTGAGCTCTGATTGATAACTGTAGGCTTCAACAGTTTGTTTAAGATAGATACTACAATTACAGGCACTTAGAGTGTTCGTAAGGAACARGTTGCAAAATGGTCCTCGCTTCTTAAAAGAGTTTTTCAGTAGCATCCATCAAAGAAGAACTAGAAACCATTAAAACAAACAGTTCTAACTTAAATAAAATTGCAGGATCTCTTGACTCAGACCTTTAATCAAGATAACCTATTCTCTATGAAGGAAACGATTGTCAAGAAAATAGGGAGAAAAAATCCTGTGTGTTTTCTAAACACTCTGGTGCTGCTTCCCACGTGTTTGGAAGAGTGTCCAAGTTATTCTAACTTACATTAGCTAGTCATGGCTTTTATGGGGCAGCTAAACAACTAAGGATCGCCCAAACTGTTGCAACTTCTTGTTTCCCTCTGAGATACCAGTAGTCATAGGAGCAAGAAAGTCAGTTCAGTTTTACATAGATTTTTTTTTWAACAGATTTCAGTTATTTTAATAATGATGTTTTCCTTTATAATTTCTCTCCCATGCTATATTTTATTTATAATTTATATATATCTATATTTAATATCTATATTTATGTATCTGTACTTTATTGAAAAACAGAACATTTCTTTCCGCAAAATCTTGCAGATTTCCAAAGGAGTAGTAATTTTGTACTTCCAGTCAGTTTTACTGCCTTCCTCAGAAGCAGAGCTCTGTTCCCAGGAACAATGATTTCTCTGCAAGATCTGAAAGGTTCTTGAATATTCTTGCAGAAGAGCTAAGAGTGACCCCAGATATCATCACTTGCATGCCAAAATGCTTATCATTCAACTCTACCTTTTCCAGGGGAGGTTTGGAAGTTAATAGCAGTAATATAGAAATAAGAACAAACCAACACACTGACATGCATGTGGAAAAGCATTGGAGATTTAGAGGAAGGAAATTTCTTTTTAAACTTGAATAGTGTAATGCCAGACTGGTGAGTTTTGAAATACAAGAAACAGTGTGAAATAGCATAAAAGTTTATGATTTGGGTATGGCGCTAGGATTTAGGAAATCTCATTTTAGTTTCAGCTTTTCTTTGGATTTCATATCACATAACTTCTCATTCTCCATTTATGGAATTTTTTCTTTTTCTAGGGGGTAGGGACAAAATTCATTATCCCTTCCTAAAGGAGAAAAGAGTTAATAAGCTGCATTTGACCTAGTATACTGGCTAATTTTCAGCAATTGCGGAAACTCAAGCAGCTTCTCTTCCTCACAGGGGATCTCTAATGACAAGTCCGTTTAACCAGATTATTTTAATAGGAACTGTTGAGCGCTAAGTGCTTTTGAAACTCTGTCCAATTAATGTGTAAACTGTAATTTTAACAGCCAAAGTAAAACTTCTTGATAGAAAAAAGTAAAACGATTAAGAGACATACTAAAAATCAGTTTGTCATTAGTGATGATTGATTTTGTCCTTTAATTTAGGATACACAGTCCATCTGGAATTCCCAAATCCTGCTTGTTATAAAATATTCTTACAGGCTGCTTCCAGTTGGATCATCATACGTATGTCATACATTAGCTGGAAGAAGTGTGACCGAATGTGTAATGGAACTGTATATTGAAAAATGTTTCAGAGGTTACAGAGACTTCTCTTAAGCCAGTGGATGATGCACAGTGGATGATGGTTTCAGAATTATTTTCTAATAAAGGTCAAAAATTGCTGAAAGGCAAAGAAGAGTAAAAGATTTGATGCATTGACAAGGATCAGAATTTGATGAAAGGCAAAACAAAGATAGACATGCTTAATACATTGAAATACTATTATCGTGGGATTGGTGCTGTGAATTGAGCCTCAGAAATAAACTCTTGAAAGCTCATGCAAATCCAGAACTACATCACAGAGAGAACATGTGTTCTAGTTACACATACACTAGAGCAATAATTTGAATCAGAGAAAATACTCTGCTTTCCTAAAAAATAGCATTAATAGAATACTATGTTTCTCTTTATTCTTCCAGATTTCCCCAAATACTTTAAGTGATTATTTTCCCTCATGTTCACCAGATTTGCAAATTTGCACTATAGGATATAGATATAGGTAAAATGAGCAAAGACATCACAAGTTTAAGATGTGAATTTGAATCTATAACTACATTTAGGATGATTTGTTTTAGAAAACCTAGTGGTTGTTAGTTATGGTATATTGTTAAGGGAGAATTAGTCTGAATATTTCACTTTTTCTCCAATGTAATTGATTGTGAAAACTGTAACTGCCAGTTTTCTTCCATTGGTTTTATAGCTCTGTACTCTTGTTTTTGTATTCATACTGTTGCAATATGATTCAATTTCTGAGTAAGACATATCGTGTGTATTTCAAAATGAGTTTATGTTATGGAACTGTATACCCTTAAAGCTGTACATTATACAATTAATAGCCTTTACAGATTATGAGAGACTGTAAAAGGTTTATTCAAAGTCTATGAAATAGAAACTAGAATTTAATGGATTCCAAGGAAGACTATGAATGCCCTTAAGTAAAATCAAGCCCAATACTCAAGTGATTTCAGCAAGAAGTTACCTATGACTTGCAGAATATTATTTGATCTGAAGCAGATTCACAAATTCCTGGACAAAATGTTTCCATTGATAAATTCATAAGTACACTGTGACTCATATAAGTACAGTTGGTGTTTTCGCTGCTTATTTTTACAGTGAAAAGCTGTATTAATGCAGAAGAGTTATTATGTAGATTAGTTTCTTTGTCTTGCAGTTGTGGACAGATGCTTTTAGGACGTTATCAATGTTTAAAGAAACAGCAGTAAAAAACAGCATGGCAGCCTAGAAGCTGATTGTAAGTTAGGTATATTGTTGCTACTGCACGATAGGCTTGATTATATTGGCATATGAAGGCTCTATGTATCTCAGAAGCCTGACAGGTGGTATATGACTGAGCATCTTTACCAAGCAAAATATTGGCAACCAAAAGTTTCTATCAGTTTCCATGACTCAGAGCAAATGCAGGTGATAGAGATTAAGCATCTGGACAAGTTGGTGGTAGTTATCAGTTTAACTAAGAATCTCTTCACTATATGTTTAGAACACAGAGCTACTGTCTTGATAAGAGTTTTGTACTTATTCACTGCTCTGACTGATAAAGGTGTACCTTTACACCTTTATAATGCTTTTATTTTGTGTTATGGCCAGCTATTCTGCATCAAAAAGCTAATAATATAACATAACAGTATTTACACAGTTGTATGTGGCTGTATGAATTTGGATTCCATAGCTGGATGGTACTCAAAAAGTGAAGCTATTAAGTCTGTCAACTTTACTCTTCTCCTTTCTAATACAGTTCATAGTAAAGAACCGTGCAACAGTCTCCCCACTGTATTTGAAAAAATACATTCAATGGTTTGTCTGCTTGGAAAGCCAAGTTTGTTACTATTTGTGTTCTTTTCCAGTGTTAGTAGGTGGGCCATTACCTCGTGGACATGMATTTGAACTACACGATGTTCGATTTCACTGGGGGAGAGAAAACCAGCGTGGTTCTGAACACACGGTTAATTTTAAAGCCTTTCCCATGGAGGTAAGAGTGATGCCACATTGCATAAGACCTGTTAAATGCACAAGATTTAAAATCATAGCCTGAACTCCTGGTATTTCAAAAAAGAGATTCTTTTAGCTCAGCATTTTATTGCTTTGTATTTCAACCAAAAAGCTGTCTTGCTGAGGTGTGCTTTAGTGCGGGTAAATTAGGATATGCATCTGGAATAGAATGCCTCCAGCACTCATCACATTGTGTGATTAATTGGTCATAAGGTTAACTTGCAGAATTATTAACTTCTGTTTTAATAATATTAGTGTTCTAACAAGATCTTCTATTTCAGCACTTCCTGTCACCTTTACTAGTAACTATAGGTGGGGAGAAATAGCTACTAGAAATATTTTCATGGTGAATAATAACTAGGTAAATTTGGAGTAAGCATATGGTAATTTGTTCATGAAATAGTTTTACATATCTGAAAACAGGATTATGTGAGATTCTTAGTTATACTCTTTCATATCCCAATGAACTACAAATTTCAAAATGCAAGCAAAGTGATAGTGCAATCTGAAAACTTTCAGCTGTTCACGGGGTGTCAGCTTTTGCTCCTAGGCAGCCGAAATGGTAGGACCCATTTCTCCTGACCTCCAGCAGCTGTTCTTCATTTTACTTCACTATCCATTACTTCATTGGTTACACTTACCAAGGAGTGGTTTGAAGTAACCCTCAGTCCCTGGGCTGCAGTGCTAGCTTTAACAGATACCAGCTCTGATGTTTGGTGACTTCAGTTATGCATCTTTTTTTTTTTCATTTGCTGTGCACTGTATCAGTTTTAAAGAAACTATCAAGATTTCTTCCAAGTTCTTTGAATTATTTTTGCCTTGTGTATTTGTAATAATCCCTTGGGAGCCTGAAACTCTATTTCCTTTTTATCTGGAATTTGTTATTGTAGTATATTCATGAGCTCCAGTTTGCTAGAATAGAACTGCTTTATGGAAGAGAATATAAAAAATATTGCAGCACATACTGCTGAATTGAGCATAAAAACCATGCAGACTTACACCATCAATCTAGGTCATATGGTTGTTCAGGTACTGGCTTTAATAGTTGTGGACAAGAGATCCAGATCTATGTTGTTGACTATTTTGCATTGGTCTGTCAAAACAAAGCTGATACAAAGCCATGCATAATAGCTTTGCAGGCTAATTTCAGACAAATCCTATCAATACAGGAGATACCCTTGAACAGAGAAGACTTGCCAACCAAAGCGAAAGCAAAGGAATAACCTCTGCCTCRAATTTTCCTGAGCAGGGGTTATAGGGGCAGTAGGACCTTCAGGCTATTGCAGTGTTAGCCTGAGACAGGAAGTAATTTGTTATGAAACAGCCCTGCTCAGTGCTGTTCCTCAGGACTGATCCAGCATGTGGTGATCAAGAAATGTTGTTAGGAATTATGGCAAGCAGTGTACTTGGGTGTCTAGCTGGGTCTGCTGTTTCCTTGTTTATTAAAGAACACTTTGCAAACAGTCTTGGTGGTATGTGGGAACAGACTAGTGAACTTTGCAGAAACCCCAGAATTCTCTGCTCCGTTTCAGTCCAGGGAGAAATATATTTGACCCAGAGGTGCAAGTCAGCTGCAGTAATCAGTCATAAAGGAGTTTCATTCTTCACTTGCTTTAAAAGCAGCATGGCAGCTGCACAAACAAAATGCTGGCACAGTTGAAGAATATCATCTCAAGATAAGCAAGCCAGTGCTATCCTGCTTCTTACATCTAAACAACTTTCAGTTAAACTCTGATCCTAAGAAATAATGGTACAAGAAGACTGTAGCAAAAACAATTGACTTAGAATACACTTTAAATATAGTATGAGTATATAATTTGGCAGGCAGATAATTGCAGCACTGTTGTCACTGTTTTATCTGGAGTCACTTGCACACAGGTGTACTGACTGGACAGATTCATCATCTGCCTTGTGGTGCACAAAATGTGCAGGGCAGTCTGTTTGGTGGATGAGTCTCACTCCATTCTGCTATATACATAAATAGCTGCTATATCAAATCCAGCTCAAATTGTCCAAATCAAATATTTTCCTTGAGCAATAGTAAAATAAGTGCTTGTGACCACTATAAATGTTTATGGAGAAGTACATCTGAGGCTCCAGAACAGAAGATTTTCCATTCCAGGGATTGCCCCACCTAATTGTTTTTGCTGAGAAGAGTCACTTTGATCAGGGGAACAGAAAAACTGTTTTCTTGACTTTTAGCGTTAGCATTAATTTGCACTTTAGTTTGAAATGAACATATTCTGAACACCTATTGGGCTTGATTTTTGCTGGACTGGTAGATAATTACTTAACACAAACAGTGATAGATGACTGTTTTGGCTATATACAAGCACTTTGTGGGAATTTGTACTCTCATGTTATATTAAATGCAAAATAAGCAGACAGATCTGGTAGTGGAGCAAATCTAGTAAGATTTTTTTCTTAGGAAGCTAGAAATGAATTTACAAAGCAAATGATAAAGATTTTAAATTCTTGACCCTTTATGGGGAAGACAAGCCAATGGAAAAGTAGTAATACAAAACTAAAAGTGCCTGGTTTAACTAAGTGCATTGAGAACACAACGGACTCGGTGCAGATTATATACTCTGTTACACTCTTGTAAGTCCTGAACAGTTATACAGAAGCCAGTTTAGCAACTTTGGATTTGAACAGATCTGTGTGAGATTACTATCTAGATACGTGTAACTGTTGACTGAAGCAGCAGTTTGGTTTTAAGACTGAAGGTTTTAAAGACTTTGTTTTATTCTGTTGGACCAGATATTTGCAAAACAGCTTCAGACTATCAGTGTAATGAT
The DNA here is from genome assembly GCF_003343005.1 of Rhea americana. Taxonomy (NCBI): domain Eukaryota; kingdom Metazoa; phylum Chordata; class Aves; order Rheiformes; family Rheidae; genus Rhea; species Rhea americana. Next base: position 2,283,387 of record NW_028186523.1, read on the forward strand.
CTTTGTAAAGCATGACTTTAAAAAACAGTGCTATTTTTCAAAGTTTGGAAGAGAACTACTTCTTCACTTACTTCTGAGGCTCTTCACCTTTGATCCATAACTGTTTTGATAGGGATTAAGCAATATTCTGTATTAATTAAGCAATATCCTGTGCGTGCAACAATCTGTTATTTCTTACTAGACAGCTGGGGTTTTTAGACGTGGTTAGGATACATAGATTCATGGTGAAAAATGTTAGACTTCTTAGCTTGTGTAACCTCTGGAACAGATTCTTGAACCAATTTACATTGGAGAAAAGCATTGTTCATATGACTTAGAGGGTGAGTTGTTATTTTTATTACTATCTAAAGTTAAGCAAAGACTTGTTTTTCACCTTTCTTTACTGAAGAAATCAGAATTTTGCAAATAATACTTAGTGTTACCATTTTCATTGAAACATCTGTGCTTGCAATCAGAAAACAAAAAAATARGTGTCAAAGGTAAATATCATAGCATGTCTTCTTAAACAAAAGAAAAGCAGCATAGTGTACATACTTGTACAATACTCTTTTCTTTGTTCCATGAAAAAAAAAAAACACAAAAGGCTTTTTTTTTGGCCAGAAATTGGAAGGAGACATTTGTGCAACCTTCTCCAGGAATCGTTCTCAGCAAGTACTTTTACTGTGTATAAATAGTGTTACTTTGTCCTTTGGCCACCGCTTACATTAAATTTTTTAATAATAGTCTTAACAATGAAAAGTAGTTTCTTGCCAGGAAATGGAACAAGGTACCAAAGGTTAGACTGCACTTTACAGTACACATTTTCACAGAGCAGTAAAACCCACACTTATAGGCATGTGTGAATTACTTCAACCTGATTCAAGTGTAAAAAACCAGGACTATTCCACATCTTAATTCCTCTACCTCATGACAAGAGTATGGGTTGGAGAAGGAAGAACAAATGAACCGATGAAGCTTGGACTTTCTCCCTCATCTCTGCTGTATAGGATGAAGATAAGGAGAGGAGTAGCAAAATTACTGCTCGTCTCAGCTATCAACACATTTATTCCTAACAAGGTTAAAATAGCATATAAGGGAGCTAAAAATGGAACCCCTTTGTACCTGGACTCTGTGTAAACATAGTATACTGTAGTGCTAGGCCCAGTCGGCTTAGAGTCTATAAAAGACAGGACGGACGGCAGGAGAAAGCAAGCCATATGATGACTTACGATAAGTTTTACTATGTTTTTATTACTTCTTTAAGCGAAGGGAAACGGAAAGTAAGTTATGCCTTAAAAGTGTCTCTTCCTCTTAATTACTCAAAAAATGATGTGACTAAAGGCATAATCTGACCTTAAGGGAATAGCTGTTTTCAGGCTGCTCTGAAACAAAACTGAGAAAATAAAGTTATTTTTGCTGCTTGTTGTATAACCAGGAGGATAATTTTCTGTAATCCATCCTCTTTAAAATGTAGGACTGTATTAGCTCTGAACCACGTGAAAGCTTTCAGTAGAAGAGAATTAGCAGAAAATCATGTTAAGAATGTTTCCGAGATGTTCAGGAAGATTAAAAACTGTGTTATTGTCTGTCCTACAGTTTTTGAGTACAGAGTAAAACCCAGTTGTCTGAAGGACCAGAATCAGTTCTGTACAGGAAAAAAGATTTTCCTTTATATTGTGCAATGAAAAGCAAACTAATTCATTCTGTAATCTCTTTCAGAGCTAATGGAATACTTGCTGCAATGTGTTTAAAGATAATGTAAAAAAAAAAAAATTCAGACACTCTCAGTCCAATTTAAACCATTAAGTTTTCCTTCGTTTACATGAAATGATACCTGCCTAAAAATCTTACCAAACAGAGTTACAGTTATGGGGCTTCAGGTTAGAATGTTAACATTGTACTTTTCAACTCTCAAATCCTTACAGTCTTTGACTTAGAGATTTCTGAATACCTGGTCTGAAATCAGATATATGCACACTGTGCATCCCCTTTCTGGCCTTTCATGAGAGAAAGTGGTATTCTTTCTTTGTGGAAGTTTATTCTTAGACAATTTTAAATAAGAAAGATCAAGTCACATTCCCCTCAAATGAAATGATCTTTGTTTACACTGATACCTTACCTGGAACTGAGGAATTTATTTGATCTTCTTACTGTCTGTTTATTCAATTATTAATTTTCTTAGCAAATTTTTTTGGTTAACAAACCCTCAAGCCCAGAATATTTGCAATTGTAACAGAAGGTCTTGGAGATAGGGTATATGCAAGCCTTTTTCTCCTTCTTTATATAGAAACTTCTACTGAATTTAGTGGGATCAGTTAGATGAAAATGGCAAGAAGGATTTAACTCATAATGACCATAGTTTCCAGTATGTGAGCCTTGTCCTGAAATCTGTGGGATTTTTTGCTAGCTGCTTTAATGAGATTGTGATCTGAAACATAAATTCTATAAGACAAGGTTTTAGACTGAGGAATAAATCCTGTTGCCTTAATTGATTGTATTGATTCTCTGTTTCTGAAAAAAATTAATTCATTCTCCTTCTTTTGGCAATACAAGACCTATGAATGAAATAAGTCAGGCAGTTATGAGTTTAACAGGAAGCAAAATGAACAGTATTCAGAGTGGCTTACTTAGCTTATTGCTAAAATTTGGAATTCTTCATAGAATTTTTTCAGGTTTTCTAGTGGAAAATTAACTAATTAGGCTTGGATGATTATTTAAATTTTAGAATCATTGCAGATGTATACTGAGCGATGATTAAAATAGTTCTTATTAAAAAAACTGGTTACGTTCATGTATTAGCTATATCCTTTATAGGTTATGAATAACCCCAATGATAGTTTAAAGTAGATATACTTGTTGGACATAATCTAATTTTTGAGTGCATGATTGTAGAAAGACACGGGAGAGTCAGGCCATTATATAAGCAGATGTTTTCAGTTTTATTTCCCAAATCAGCACTTACTTATAAAGAAACAATCTTCTACGCATTATGCTTTTCTAGCATAATAATAATACTTAGCATTACACAACACTCCATGGGCAAAATTGATCCTGAGACCAATTCCATGGCTGTCACTGAATTGCATTGCATGTGATCCTAGACCCATATGTGCAAGTGTTCTAAGCACTTTTCTATGGTTTTCCATATACCATATATTCTGCAGGATCCTAATTGATGGGAAATTTGTTCGTTTGTTTGTTTGTTTTTGCAGTGGTACAAAATTGAGAGGTCTCCATTATCTCCYAGTATACTAAAGGAAAATTGACAAGATAAAAAAAGATTGCTGTCATTGTAAAAGCACACGAGCAGCACATAACTCTTGAGCTTACTAGCTGCTAAGCTCTTTCAGTATTATATTTTTATTGTGGTTGAGGGTTGATTTGACCTGAATAGGCACACTAAGTCTCTGAAGTGTACTTTGTTTCTAGGTAATTTGTCAATATGAGCTCGGACTGGCCCTTGTTTTGCTCAGTCACATATAGTTTGATTTTTTAAGGGAATCCTTCTGTATACTTCATAGTGTAGAGAGTTAGTTATACTTCTTTGTATGAAGAATCCAGGTGCAGAAGTGGCTGATGTACTAGCACAAACATGCTTTTAGCTTGACTAGTCTCTGAGAAATACTCAATTAAACTCTGTGGAAGAACTGTATATATCTTTAGGTGTGGCACATGTGATTTGCCTTCTGAGCAAAATCTACAATTTACTTATTGGAAGTGGAAGACATACAAGTCATGTTGAAGAAGAGTGGCATTAACAGTCTATCCTGAAACTTCTTTATCTCTTTGTCTCTCTTTTAAGCATTGTCTTATTTCCAGCCAGTCATTCAGAACAAGCTTCGTGTCTCATACRCTATTTTGAGCTGGCAGTTGGGATAGTTTGTGATTTTTAGCTTCTACCACTATAGAGAACTCCAATATTCTTTTAAGATATAAGCAGTCCAAACTACAGATGACTGAGCATAATAGGAAAAACTCTTCTATGGAGAAATGTCATGGATGGAGAGGAGTTTGGTAGAAGGAAATGCGAATGAGAAGGAAATGAGAAATGAATCAAGAGAAAAGCCCTTTTCTATGTTCCCTGTGCCATCTTACCTCAGCTTCTCAGTTCACTTGTACCAAAAGTTGAAGGCCAGTCTTTGCACTTTATACCAGATTTCTTGCAGTCATGCCAGGCTGAGATGTAACATTCAGTCATAGCCTGTAGTAACAGCTCTGGTGGCACTGCATCCTGATTAAGGGAACCAAGTAACCCTGAAGACAAAATAGCTTTTGGCTATTTTGTATGTTGTGGAAACAATATAGCCTGTGATACACTTTCCAAAGATGCAAATCTTTTACATTTCTTGAGCTGAAGCGTGGCTTTGTCTTCTCCTTACCTGTCTCACAGAAATATCTTTGTAAAAGTGCTTGCACTCATGAATATTGAGACTGCTATCATGATATCCCTTATGGTAAACCTCATTCTTAACTTTAACAAGGTGGCTACTTATGCTTTCACTCTGCCATGGGAGAAGACCTTGTATAGTCACACAGAAGATGAAGATTCCGAATAGGATTTAAGCTCAAGTTTGAACACGGTAAGATGGCTACTCAGGTCTCTCCCCAGTTTGTCTTCACAGTCTGCCCTTGACCTGTTTTTCCTCCTATTCTAATTTCTACCATGATCATTGTTGGGACTCTGTTTGCATCTTGCCTCAGTTTCCTGATCAGGCATGTCTTGGTGCGTTGCCGTAAGCACTAGGCCTAACTTTTTAATATCTAAAGACCTATTACTGGTGGAAGAAGCCAGGAAAGGAGATTCTTTATTTCCTCCCTTTCTGTGCTGTACGGTTGTGTCAGGACCAATTCCTGGGTAGGACCTAGTGTGTGATTGAGGGTGATAATAGCTTTGTAGTGCTAATTTAAAACTGAAGGTTCATATTATTAGTGCTAACAGTACACACATGGCTCTTAACAGGTAAAGAATGAAACTTTTAGATGATATAAGAGCTGAGAAACTTTGTATTTGCTGTCTTGTGTAAGTGCTTCACACTAATGGTGTAATCCTTAAAACATGAACATGTGGGAGGCAAGGTCTGCTCTTGCCAGTGAACAATTAAAAAAACGTTCAGAGAGATCAAAATATTTGGCCATGGTCACACCTGAGGTCTTTTTCTGAACTGTCAGAGAGCTGACTCATGATTCCTAGGTGGTTGAATTCTAGTAAGATTTTCAGACACAGCAATACCAAAGTATGTAATTTAGGTTTTAAACAGTTCAGCAATTTACCTACAAGCTATCTGATGCCTTAGTCCGTAAACACTTTAAATTGGGCCACGCTGTTGCCAGTGAAGTAGTCTGTTCATTCCTGCTTTCCCATTGTGCCAACAGTAAGCCACATAATGAACTGGATTGGAAACTGTTCAAGTTTAACAAAATTCTGGGAGTTTAACTTGTTTGTGGAATTACAGGCTAGAAGAAAACTATAATACTGTTATGCAATGTGTAAAAGTACAATTCAAGAAAAACTATTGAAGTTGGATAATGAAGTTCATTATTTGAAGGAAAATTGGCCAGCATCAGGAAGAAAAACGGACTGAGTTTCCTAGAAGAATGTAGCATGGAAGAGCAAATACTCACTGGAGAGCAGTCAGCATTATGACTGAAGAAGATAATATGCAGCTGCAGCTTCTCATCTTTTTAGAGCGACCCTTAGCTTTGAAGGAGACACAGAACTCTGGAATTCAGATCAGTTATCAATAAAACTTAGCAAATTAACTGAGAAAACATTTTTATTCTGCTTTCATTAGAGAATTTATTGGTGAAAATTAAATCAGTGGTTTAAATCCTTCCACATATGAACACTGRTTTTAAATCCAAGATGAGAGATTGCAGCCAACACTTTGTGGAATTGGGCCTGTGTATATTAAATGGCTAGTCATATAAATAATGCTCATGGAATTTACCATTTCTTTGTATTTTCCTTCTTCTTGATGGCATTGATAGCCTGTAATGTTAACTGTTCAGTGAGATCCAGTCCTCTTTCCAAGCTTTGTTCTTAACCAYAGAGATACGAAAGCACGTGCAGCCACACACGTACACCCACGCAGATTGAGAAGAATTCCACGTACACCCACTCAGATTGAGCAAAAGCAGAATGGAAGGTCTTGGGCCTTTTCCTTCCTAGCCTGTATAGTTCAGGGGAAGGGAGAAGCAAGGCTTGAATGCCTGTTTATCCCGGTTAGCATAGGTAAAGGCAGACCCAAGCACCTCAGCTTCCATGTTTATTGGGGCCACGTATGATATTGGGGAACAAGCACCTGCTCTGTGAGCTCCTTGCTTCGTACAGTATACAGAAACTTGGTGCAGTGAAGAGCCTGACATATGAATGTGACTGTAAGAACTATATAACTTTTTATTTTTCAGTGAACTAGTTGATGCTGAAAGACAGCAATCTAGGATCAAGGGTGTTTTTCCTCATTCCTTTTCTTACTCTGTATAATATTTATTACAATTGGGAAAAGATTTTATTTTTGATTAATTCCTGTTTTCTTTTTATCTCATATACATGCCACTAGAAATAAACAATGTTTGTACTTTGAAACAGGAAGAAAAATAAATATATACAAATTACAAATTACGGAATCCTCAGTTTCCCTTCTGCCTTTCTCTACCCCATTGTTTAGCTTTATAAATGCTAAATCCTATAAAGCAGAAACAACAATATCACTGTAATATAATTTGATAATTTGTAGTAATTTGATTCATTAAGTGTAATGTTATTATTTGATAAATAATACCTGAAGGAAATACTATTCTCCAGCTGTTACTCAGCAGTCTACTGTCTTGCTTGAATAAGTGTAACATTAAATTAAAAATGCTGCTGTATTTAAGAAAGCCAGCTTGTGAACAATTCAGAAACAGAAAGGTACAGTTTAATCAACAAATGTGAGGCAAAAGCAGAATTATTGAGGAAATATAAAATACAGTTTATAATTGCCCTATAACACTGTCTAACATTATACAAGTTTCCAAGGAACTTATATCCTTATACATGAGGATGTTTGCAGGACTATTTCTGATGATGCTTTGCCAATGCTTTCCCTAAGAAACTGTCATCAATCTGATGTCCCATGTCAATCACCTTCTGTGAGCTAATGAGAAGGAGATACTTTAGTCTTCTGTTGAAGGCCTGAATGAAAGGGGTCTAGGTGGAATTTGCAAGGTTTGCTGGAGATTAGTCTCCTCCATAAAAACTTAACACATGTAAAAATATTGGTGCTGTGGTTGTGTGGAGGCAGTTCATGCTTATGTCTTGCCTCCCTGCTGGTACTACAAGGATTGCAGTAGCGTTTGGCCCTGTGATATCTTCTCGACATCAGCTTCATTTCCTAACCTTTTATATAGTGGAAATGAATCCTCTCTCTGATGAGCCTGTATTTGCTTAGAATGCGGACACAAGATTTGACCCCTTTTCCTCTTTTTTTTTTAGTTCTATATTGATTTTCTTTCCTTAGTTGATTAACTGCTTTTGCCAGAACAATAAAGAACACTCAGCTGGATTTTTTGCAGATCCTGTTAATTCCCTTTTTAGCTTACTGTTTGTAGCTGTAGTCTTTTGAATCGCTCCATACGCAGATGTTTTTTCTCGGTGTTAATTTCATTTTTCAAAGGACAAGCTGTTCTGCATCTTATGTGCAGTGAAGCTACTGTATGTGATTGAACCGTCAGAGGAAACAAGGATCACTAGTTAATATTATTGGAATGTTTTTATTATTCGTTTTTGGAATAATACCAATACCATACTTTACCAATGTAGATAGATACTGCTGAAGCACAAGGGATTTGCCATAATGACAGCTAGAGCTTCTCTGGAGGTGTTGCAACCAATTCAGCAGGCCTGCTGTTCCTTATCTTCTCAGTGGCACACCTGAAGTTATACCACACAATTACCTAGACTACTTTTGTTGCTGTTTGTCCTTTTTCTGGAAAGAACATGTATTTTGGAAGGTGTCTTTGCAACCTTTCCTTTTATTGTTTAATCAAAAATAATTTTCTTTACTGCCACGTTACAGTTCAGTCCTCAGGACTACTCTGCCATCTTCTGTAGAATTAAGCATTTATTCCTGTTCTGCCTGTCCTAACTCTGAATTAGCTTCTGATCGAAGACGTATGATATCTCATACTGTGACTGCAAAGCTGTCTGAACAGTGTCTCCAGGGAACCTTATACTCTGCTCCCAACTTGATTTGTTGCTTCCACATATTTTCTCTGATTTTARACTAAAGGCTTCTTTGTTCAGGAAATGTCACCACCTTGTTCTGTACRTATCCTGAGTCTGACAGTTAACCTCCTGACTAGACTTCCTAGATGTTAAGGCTCTGTATAAATTGTAACACASAGAAGTTCCATCAGAAGGTGTGCTTTCCCTCTGCCCACATGATAGTAATCAGGAGGTTTTTAACACAAATAGTATTGTCATCTGTGTTTGTGTGCTTTCTTCCTTAGGGCTGATCTTAGCATTACTTTCAAAGACAGAGTTTCCCCTAAGTCTTTCATGTGATAATAATCTATGTCTAATGTATTGTAAAGGATTTTTGTAAAATTTAATTCCTACTGAAATTCAGTGCCATTTTGGTGCCTATCTACCACAAAAGCCTTGAAAAAGTCAACCCTAGAAACATAAACTAGGTACATTGTTTAGTATCCTTCATCTTTCTCCTCCTCCTCTTCTTGCTTTTGCTTAGAGTTCATGATGTGGTCATTTGGTTTCATTTACATTTGCATTTTCAAAGCAAGCATACTTATTTTGACTGAACTGTAATGTTTAACCATGCAGGCTTTGTTACTTTATGGGTTTTTGCTCTGTTTTTGAGCATGGAGTGTATACATGTATTCCTGTTTCACCAAAGATGCTTTCAAATAGCCTCTATATCAATTTCATTAACTTTAATTTCCTAAATATCTCCTTCAGGCTGTTAATAACTAACTTTCTATTTCTTTTAATCACCTTTCTTGAAACTTAGTTCCCTGGTCATATCCTTGGTTGGGTCCCCTTGTGAGGATTAGGAGCTTAATTACTGTATGTTATGGTCACTGCCAGCAGCTTAGTCAATTGCTTCCTGAAACAATTCAGTGCCAAGTTAAGTATCAACTCATAGACTCTTACGCATATGTGTAATAGCAAGGCACAAATTTTCCACGTTTTGTCCTTATATGACATTGTTTATGCAAATACCTGCATTATTTAAATTACACATCATCATTGTATTACTAGGCTGTGTTGCCTTCCATTATTCTTAGCTGAAATCCTCAGCTTCATTTCATCTCTCTCAAACTAGGGAAGAGACTTTATGCTGGCCATAATTAGGTAGCCGATACTATTTCCTCTCCTTAGCTTTTATGGCATGCTGTGAATGATACTGATCGCTAACAAACCTGAGCCAGGCCAGGAGAACAATTCTTGACTCTACAATGGCTAGCAGAGCAGCTCTAAATCTTCTTTAATTTTCATTAAGGAGATGGATTGATCTGTAAGAAGTACAGCTTTAGGTTTCCACCTAAAAGCACAGCTGAGATTCAACCTAGCTGTCTTTCTCAGCAATGACAGAAATATGACAAAAGCTCAAGATTTCCAGACTACACGTTTTAGATACTACTATGGTTAAGATAGGTGATGCATCTTCACTTAACTATCTTCACTTAACTTCTATTCACTTAGTTTCTAGTCTTTTGAGGTACAGCTTATATGAATTGAAGGAAGAATTGAGAAGATACGAGGGGTACTGGAAGGGAGCAGTAACATGTATCTCAAATCTTTAGAAGCATTCTTGGCCTATAGTTTTACTAGACTAAGCAGAATTTTTTGAAGCTTGTAATTGCTGGTTGCACAACTAACAAGAATTATCTGTATAACCTAGATCAGATTAAGAAACAAAGCTCACCGAAAGGTTCATTTACATGTTCTGTAGCATATATTGAAAAAAAGAAGCTTTTGTARTAATTAGCTCTTTACTAAAGAGTAAGAATGTAGGAATTAGGAAAAGTATAATGAGTAATTGCAAAGGCTGAATAGATTCAAGTGAGCCTAGTGAAGATAGTATCACAGTGAGATGTTCTAATCGTTTAATATGCAAATCTCAAGAGGAATTCTTTAAAAATGACAGTCTTTTATTGTCTATAGAGCACAAAAATAAATCTGCTGAAGAAGATTAACCCCTGTATCACAGTGTCCTGTAGAAGGAGCACAATGGGCAATATTTGCTCATTAGATTAAGGTAGGACCTCGGCCAGGCCATGTAAATATTGCATGCTGACTCCTGCTGCCTCAGCTGCTGGAGGTTACATCAGGCAAAGCTCTCTTGCAGGGCCTGGTTCTGATTAAACTGCGGTCAGGAGGAGTTTTGCTATTGGCACATTTGGCATTAACCTCAAGGTGTGCAGGCCTGTTACTGAGTTCTGGACTGCTTAACTTAGCCAGTGGAATTGAACAGCATTTTATAGAGATCCAAATAACAAATTAGGGTTTCAGTAATTTAGTAATAAGTACTCATAAAGAAAGCAATAATATTATATGAACTACTTTTTATGTTAGCATGTCATTCTGAATTGTACAGCTTTATAGCAAGTTTATAACATTGAAGTAAGACTCCTGTAAGAGTGCAGAAACATTTGAACAGAGTCCTTCTTCTCTTACTGTTAACCAGATATGTCATAACAAAAGATAAGCTGTGATTTATTTCAGTATTCCTGTAAAGCACGTGCTTGTCTCATGGTTGTTCTGCCACTTGGAGAATAGATGCACACCAGCCTATGGCAGTAAGGGACAGAGCTAATAGGGACTTTCCTGTCATTGCAAGAACCAAGTAAACATAGGTGAATGACAGAGAGGGTATGGGAAGGAACTCTTAAAATCAAGAGTTGTCATTCTGGTGGTTGTAGGCAATTCCTGCTTGGGTTCCTACATATGGAGAAGATAGAGCCAGACTCTTCTCAGAAGTGTGAAAGGGCAAGAGAAATGGATACAGGTTGCAACAAGAGACATTCTGATTAGATACAAGGAAAAGAATTCTTCCCTGAGAGGGAGGTCAGCTGCTGGAACAAGTTGCCCGCAGAGGCTAGGTGATCTCCATCCTTGGGGATTCACAAAACTTAATTGGACAAGGTCCTGAGCAACCTGATCCAGCTTTGAATTAGTTACTACCTTTGAAGTTGGCACTGCTTTGAGTAGAGGAAGAGGGGTTGGACCGGTTGACCTCCAGAAAGAGGCCCCTTCCAGTCTATATTATCCTGTGATTCTATGATCTTATGTGTGAGCTAGCATTAAAATAAGGCCAATAACAGAGCTTCACAAATCGCTTTTGTTCTCAGTGAACTTGTGACCCTGTGGAGTTTCATAGAGCAGTTGGTACCCTAGACAGAAGGAAAAGTTTACATGCTTTTTGAGCTTTTTTTTAGTGAGAAAAACTGGCTTCCAGAACTAACAAACCTACTAGCTCATATAGAGAGTGACTGTGATTCTTTCCAGACTCTGTCATCACAGTGACTCTGATTCTGTGTCAAACTTTTCCATCCCAGGGTCTTTTCTTCTCAATATAAAAGGCATTTCTGCGGTAGAGAAAATTTRGGATAGGGTTTCTATATGTTTATTGATTTTAAAGCCAGAATCTCAAGTCCTCACTCAATTTTGAGCAGTCTTGATTTGAGACAAGCCTGTAGTTATTGTCAGTGCCAGTTTGTCCTCAGCAAGGTACATCAGGATTGGGGTCAATAGTCTTTGGCTTGACTGGATGAAGATTAAGAAGATACTCAGAATTCTTTGAGAAGATACTTTGATTTATGGTAGGAATGTTAAAATGTTCCAAATCATTTTCTTAGCCAAGAGAAAAATGTATTTTTGAGGGCTAAAGAGTTTCTCACAGCTTTGTGATTATTTTCTAAGAAAGTACTATCTGGCAGTCTAAGCCAGCCATGATAATCAGTAGCAGAGTAGCTGACTCATTTTGGCTATATAGAAACATCATAACTACTGAGTATCAAAACATGAGCTGACAACTTGAACAGAACCTTTCCTGCCGTAGTGACATGTGCAGTGTGTTTGCGCTCTGAGTGAAACCATACAATGGTAAGCTGCCAATACATTGCAACTGATTATTTTAAAAAACACATGGTTGTGCTTGTATCAGAAACCAGCACTCCTTATGAGCATGCACTCTTTATATAACTGTCTCAAGTCAATGAAAAAGTGAAGGTTAGCAAAATATGGAGCATTAATCTGATAAGTAAAAAGTATAGTTCTCTCTGACTATAATTTGCTAAGTGTAAGATACAGATGCATGGGTGTGGAGTTGACAATGTACATGGGCATTGGGTTATATTGATAGTTTGAAGATCTTCAAAAGTACTGAAGTCTTTCTCTCTGTTCATATCTGATTCCCATTAATATTAACAGGAGTCACTTGCCATATTGTTTGTGGACTGTAGTCCTTAGAGTTCAAATTTTGTAATGTTTATTGGCTTTTTGCCATCAGC
>NW_028186523.1:2296016-2459558 GCF_003343005.1 Rhea americana
TGGAGTCTCCTTCCCTTTCTGAATCCCTTGTTTATTTACTTAACCACCTCTATCTGAGCTACATTTTTTCATATTCTATAGAAGAATTCATTTGATTTGGTCTCCATTCGTTTAAATAGGTATTGACATCTGTTTATCAGATATCACAGGTTTATCAGAGCTAGAGCAAAAGATGTGAGGCCTCTTGTCCTAGATTATTTTGACTTGTAAATCCTTGATGACAGAATCTTCTGTAAAGAGCTATTCCTAATACAATGTAGATTTAGGATCTGAGAACAGAATCAATATCCTATAGGATCACACCAGTGGTGTCCATCCAATATTCTGTCTCCAGCAGTGGCAATAGGAGGTGTTTTTTAGGGAGAGCGTGTTAAGTCTGATCATTTTTTGTTGTACTCTCTATCATCTACAGTCATTGGATTAGGAGTGTAAGAGACCACATCTCTGCCTGTTCCCTTTAGTATTATTTTTGGACCTGTTGTCTGTAACTTGTCTAATCCCTTTTTTGATCCTGCTAATAATTTCCAGCTTCACAGTGTTTCTGACAGCAAGTTTACAACCTGCTCTGTAAAAAATAATAACCTACTGTAAATGTTACTACATCTAAGGCAATGGTATTTAAATACTGACCAGAAGTGTGTTCCACCGTGGGCTTTAGCAACCCAGTACAAAATGATGGTTCTTTTTCCAGGGAGCTTTGTGTGTAAATATAAAACATCCTTGAGAAGAACATCAAAGTTATAAAGACTTTGGGCTAAAAAAGTGTCCCTTTCAGTATCTTCACTAATGTTGACTGCTAAACCTGAACCTAGCCAAGAGTTGTCTAGATTAGCCTTAAGTACTTCAATTTTTTTTTGTCTTTGTGCTATGTGTCTTTGTATTAGACCATATTSACCTCTCTTGAGCTGGTGGAAAGGAAGGAGGCCTTGAGAAGATGCAGAGAAACTTCTTTCCCATATAAATGGCAGACCTAAAGAAATGCCAAGAATTGGGTAGCTAATACTTACTCTTCTGTGCCCCTTGAAGATGTAGGAAGAGGCATTTGTCCTTTGGAAAGCAGTTCCAGCTGCAAGGAATTATGCACTGTACTCAACAGCTGAGATTATTTTCCTGCATGTCTTCCTGCCAAGCTGTTTATGCTGCTGCACATTCTAGTCCTGATAATGCTTTATAGTATAGTACAGAAACTGAGGTTTGAGACAACAGTCTGTTTCTGGATGAACTAAGGTCATTGCTGGTGCAGTCTGATGTGCTTGCTCATTTTCCTGTCACTAAAGCTAAGCATTTTCCTCTCAAATCTTCAGAAAACAGCACTGTTGTCAGAGTACAGACAAATGTTAGATTACAGACTTTACCTCCAAGTGAGTGTAGCAGGCTGCTGAATGTCATGGTAGCTTTAGCCAAGATCTGCCTGTTGACCTAGTCCAAATAACAGTCTCTTTAAAGCTGGCTATCACTCTCAGCGCTATTGTTCTAACCACCAAAGAAAAAACCTGCTTTGATATTTCCAACAAAATTAATAGCAGTGCCATGCAGCATTGTTCTCTGCAGCGCCAAGGACATTGCCATCACGCTCCATCACTGGACCCTTATTCTTTTAAATGTGTGCTTCTCCCTGCATGCAACTGGCCCATGTTTCCTCGTTAATGTCTGGATTTTAGTGAAGATGATCAGACTGCGTGAGCCCCCTCTAGTGGATAATTAATTACTGTAAACTCCAGGCTTTTCTTGGAGAAATGCAATTCCTTAACCAAACCATCTGACTTCTTGAGTGATGCTAGGTCTCTGTTTACTGAAGTGAGTGTTGAAGACTGTATTGCCATTATTTTATTCCTTTCTTTGTTTCTTTAGAGCAAAAGGCAAATCAAATGTATACAAAAGCTTTTTATATATACTATGTGACAACAAATAAATCCATGGGCAATAGCAAGGCAGTTTAGTTCTAAGTGTGCTCCCCTGACACTGTTCATTTGTATATCTAGAAGTTTTGTAGCCATGATCAAGTATATTTGCATTAAAATTCTGATGTGCAAATGGATTTTTTATAAAAAATTTCATTTCTTTTTTTAGCACAKCAAATGCTTTTGTTCAGCGTGAACTGAATTATTTGTAATATCAATTTTAATTTTAATTTGATTTACATTATTTTCATTTAAAATTTTTATATTGAGCAACGTTTTTGACATAATAATCCTCAAGATTAGTGCCCAAGATTTTCATCAGAGTTGAAATAAGGGTAGAGTGGTAGCCTGAGGAACTAATGCTGAAATCACTGAGTGAACTTATGTTAAGTAAGGGGCAATAAGCACTTCAGAGCAGTTACTGAGCAGAAGTAGTCCACAAAATAGCAAGATATGCTATCTGCTTTAAAAACTAATTTTGCTGAAGCCAGAAACAGTATTAGATAAGGGGGTGAAGTTTTAGCTTCTTAGACACATGATTGAGCAAAACATTGATCACTTAATTTTACAACAGGAATTAAGTTTAAGAGTTTTTTTTTTTTAGGCATTTTATCTACATGGAATGTTCCAAAGTTGTTTACAGATAAACTTCAAAGAAGTTGTGCTGAGGATGTTGAAGCTTTGCAATGTTATTAGACCTAGCCACAGAGAATACATTTTAGTATTGGAAAATGTCATCTGTTTGAGATGTGTCAGTACATAACTTTGTCCATTTGTCCATCCAACTGTCCTTCTCTCCTTCCCGGCATCTCTCCTTCTTTTCTTCCTTCTCTCCTTCTTTTCCTTCCTTTCTTTGCTTCCTTTTTTTCTTTCTGGTTTTTGGTCTAGCTTTCCTCTGGTTTTCTATCTTCCATTACTTTTGTCGAACGTCACTTCTAAATAGTGCTGGACAGCTGTAACACTTTACCATCTCACATGTATATGTGCATTAACTTATGCAGGCACTACTACTTTGTGGAAGGTGGCAATTAATGGCTCTCATTTTATTCTTTAGCAGCCTTACTGTCCCTAAGCTTGTTCTCCAGTCGTTTTTCTCTCCTTAACTTTCTATGTATTTAACCTTTCCTCAAATCACTTTACCTAGTTTTACTACTGACATTTGAGTGACTCATCCCAGGAGGTGATACGTGAGACAAGTGACATTAAGACAGTACAGTCACCAAGGCAACTATACATTTGGACCACCTGTGTCCATAATCTGCTCCTACCTGGCAAGAAAGGTGGCTGGCTGAGCGGCACTGCCAGTGGGTTGCATTGGCTGACCTTATTGCAGTGTCCAAAGTGAGGGAGTTTGTTAATCATCGTTAGTATTGTCATTCACACCTTTGTTGTAAGCATTTGGTAATGGTTATAAATCACTTTCTCTTCAGATGATCTTTTTTTTTGTGGCATTCCTGATATTCAGAGTAAGAATCCATTTATATATATGTGCACAGCCACAGGCATGCACACATTTATATTAATACGCGCATACAATCACACACCTGCAGAGGCTTTGTTAATTAAAGGTAGCTGCCTGATGTTTTTTTATTGTGAAACATTTTCTCTATTGGTCTATTTGCACTGCTTTGTTTTAGCTTCATCTAATGCACTGGAACTCCACACTGTACAGCAGCATTGATGAGGCAGTAGGGAAGAAGCACGGCATAGCTATTGTTGCTTTGTTTGTGCAGGTAAGATTCCCCTTTTACTTATCATGCACTATCATTTGTCTGAGGAAAATTAGTTACATTTTATTTTCTTTCATTTTTAATGATGTTATAAAATAAAATAATATATGACTGCTGGTAGTCTATTCAAAAGATATTTTTCTGTCCATGCCTGTGCTAAACAGCAATTCTTGTTTAAATAGCTTATTTAAAGTATGTTAGTTAAAGAATGGAAAATACAAAGTCAAGTCTTCTTTCTCTGTGACTCTGGTTATTAACAGACCTCCACTCTCCATTCCTTTGAGGGCAGAAGGAGTTATGTTCACACTAGCCCTAGAAGGATATAGCTTCTTCAATATTCTGTAACATATTCTCCATTCCTGGCCAAGACCATTGTTCAGAGATTGAGAAAATATACCAAAAAAGGAAAGAAATAAAAAAGGCCTACTGACCCATTGGCACAGACTAAACTTGTAGGAAGGTGTAGGATTGTTCCTCTCTTAACACAGGGACAAGTTTGTTTCTTCATGCAGGAGAAATGTGCAGTAGGATTGTATTACTTCTTCAGAGACATCAGACGTGACAGTATAATGAGTGATTGGGCAGACCCTCAGAAAAGGCTAAGAGGATGCTCAAAGCTTGTTGGTGAGAAGTACATGGTGAACTAGGGAGTTAGCCCAGCAATCTAACTGCTGTTGAAGATTTTCCAAGGGCTGTACTCCATAAGAAAGGTTATCAGTTTTAGTTCCTGAATACCAGTTTCTCTTCCTCCTCATGAGAAGTGGCAAACTGTTCCATTTAGATTGGTCTGGAGGAAGAGATTTAGAATACATACTTAGATCAAATGGATTTTCTTCCACAGTGGTATTATTAATTTGTCGTATGTCGTAATGGATTTATGAGTGTCTTTGAGCTTTACCTCTGTTTGATTTTAAAGGTACATTGGTTACAGTACAACATTGAGAGAGAACTGCTAAAAATGGGTGTTTGAAAGTCTTCATTCTCTCAGTTTTGTATCCTAGTGGGCTATGTCATGTAAGTTACCTTCTAATTACGACAGAGGAAACCTTGGAGTTAGTTAGAAAGTTATATGTAAAGGTATTAAGTAAATCTGAAACCATTTTCCATTTCTGATCTCTCATCTCAGTCAGAATTCTTAAGTATTCCAGGATGCTTTCTCAGAAGCCAAGAAGGGCTTCATGTAATTAAAACTGACTGAAGAAAAATAGTACTTAAGCTGTTTATTAAAGTGACAGGGAGAGCAAATTCAATCACCATTTTTTCCTGTTAAAGACAGAAAACAATCGTTTTGCACTACAGTTCTCAGAAATATCATTATAAGGTCAACAAAAATATTTTCATTGATTTAAGTGACTGATCTTGGTGATTATTAAGCTAGAAACCACGTATCTGAAGTGATTTCAATTTGTTTTACCTACTTCAAAGGTTTTAAACAGAAATCCCAGTCTGAAATAAACAAACAAACAAATCCTCCTGACTTCCTGAAAATACAAACTATGTTTTATTGATGATCAAGTGTTCCCTTCAAAAGACTACTGTTTTGCTATGTTCTGAAAAACCAAGAAGCGAACAAATCTTTCAGGATCCAACTCTCCTATTCTCACCCATATTCACTTCATTCCCTACCTCAGATGCATCCATACTGGCAAACAAATCAAGTGGAGGGCCATTCAAGTTCTTTCTATTTTGCCAGCATTGCTCTGAAAGTAAAAAATTGGGTCTTATGTTGGGTAGTTTAGGTCAGAAACAGTTCTGTTAAAATCAGTGTGCAGAATGAACAATGTTCATGGAAAATAAGAATCTCTTATTTCAAAATCTGGTTTCTTTTGAAAGCCCCACAACCTGTACTTTACAGGCATTTGGTAAAGGCAGTGCTGTAGGCTGCATGCAGCCGGGCTTTCGCAACTTAGAGATGTCTGTGAGCAAGGAGGTCTGTCATTATGCACTCTGCAGTTCAGAYGAAACTTCCCTGAGCTTCAGAGATACCTTGGGCCCAGATTTGCAGTGCTGTGGGAACAAATTCAAAAAGTGTCTGCTGTATTTACTCACTGTGTTCCTTTCTATGTACTTTTCTAACAAAAACTAGTAAGGGCAAACTATATCCTTGGCATTTATAATGTCATAGTGCTGCATGATTTTGACCTTACATGCAGTACATGCTGCAGAACAAGGTTAGTTAAGATTAACTTTGCCTCCTTTTCTTGTTCTGTCAGTTTCTGTCTCTGCCTTAAAGTTATTTAAACTACATTTAATTTTTGCTGGTGACTTTATATGTGATATAATTGTTTGGAGTTGCCATGTAACAGTGTGGCTAATGCAAGGTTGCGTAGCTTAACTGAAAACAACTACAGAACTCACCGTGCTGGTTGACCTCTGTCTTGCCTCACAGTTTCAGAAATAACAGAATACTGAAATTCATCTTTGCTTGCTGTATGTATTTCAGATAGGGAAAGAACATGCAGGCCTAAAGGCTGTAACTGAAATTCTCCAGGACATCCAGTACAAGGTAAGGCATTGTCTGAAGAAATACTACTTCACTGACCAGAGAGGGAGTGAGGGAAAAGTCTATATGAAACACTGAAGCCAAGAGAATGGTTTCAGACTTTTGTAGCAAAACTACATGTGAAAGCCATAGTCCAGTGGCTTGCATCAGAAGTTTTATCATTTTACAGTATTTTTAGGTAATACACAGACTAGTAGTTACTTCTTCTTCTGACCAAAGGATAGTTTGATCTCCTGTACCAGGAACTGATTTCAAGTATTTCATTTTCAGTGATTATCAGTATAGATGAGCTCTGCAGAATGCTGAGGGATCCTCAGTGGCAGCATCTCCAAACTTGTCTGGTTTTATCCAGAGAGTAAAAAATAGAAAAAGTAAACACCCATATTAACCTGCGGTGGGAAAACAGCCAAATTGCACTGCAGCCTTGTCAGGTGGATTATTTGTAGGAAACCTGAAGAACAGATTAAAAGTGTAGCAAGATTAAGGTGATCTGGGTGCGCTTCAGAATTTTGATGTTATTTTGCATGACCTTGGGCAAGTTATTTAATCTTTCTACTGTTTCTGTCAGTAAATAGAAATAATCATACTTACCTTTGATTATAAAGTATTTTGAGATCTGTGAGTGAAAAGTTTTCTGTATTGGCCTGGAGAGACTATCCATTCACTTTAGTGGATGCTGAAGAGTAGAAAAATGAGAAGGTATTATTAGAAGGGTATTTAAAATCTTGTTTTAGTCAGATAATATAAACTTCAGGCATCGTGTTTAGTATTGAAAACTAATTGTTTATTTAGATGTCTGTGATAAAGAACAGCAGTGCACAGAACGCTATGCAATTTCATTACTGAASCACAGCTAAGAAGACGAAGGTTGTGAAAGGCCAAGTCATTGTCAGCATATTAAACTAGTGGTCTTCAGAGGGCCAGCATGAAACCTACTTTATGCATACATAAAATTTACTTTCATTGAATGTGTCTAACCAGCTTTATTTTAGTAGATAGTACCTACACTAGTCAAGAAAGAGCTCACTTTGGCCATTAGTCTATGACCTCATTTTGTGTGGAAACATTGAATTTTATGTAGAGAATTTTAAGATTGGAATCTGAAAGGAGCTGAGGTACAAAAAGCATAGAGTTACAAAATTGATGAGATAACCTTAGATTTAAAATACAAAATTAAAAAGGTGTTTGTGTATGTACAAGGACAAATGCAATGATGATTAAATGTGGGTACTGTGGACACAAATTCAAGGCTTAACGTTACAACAACACACAATATGTTTTCCCCCTCCTTCATCATCGTTTTAATAAGAAACTAGAGAAGAGATTGATTTGTATTCATTTTTTCAGGGAAAGTCCAAAACAATACCCTGTTTTAATCCCAACTCGTTATTGCCAGGTAGGTGCCTTTACTTACTTTTGTGTGGGTGCATTACTGGCAAAGCTCTTTATCACTTCTGACATGGGAAGATGATGTCTAACATTATCTAACATGTTGTCTAACACAGGAAAGAAACACTGTCTATCTGGAAATTATCCAGTGAGTGTCCATCTTGTTCCTTACTTTCCCAATTTAATTCTCAAAAGCATTGGCTGTACAATATAGTTGGATTATGGGGAGCAGGATAACTGAGATACYCAAAGGTAGTAACTGCCTTGTCCCCAGCATTAAGGGCACAGATTCATGCTGGGGTAAAATAGGTCTAGAAGACATTGTCTRTTTGAAGCTAACTACAGAGGCTGAGACGATCTTGATCAAGAGAATTGTCTGCAAGCCTGACAGAATATCCTATAAGGTAGTAGTGCATTTTGCACCTAAGGATGCTAATAGGAATATGGAAGAAGTCCTTTGGGTACTTAAGGTAATTTTTCATTTGCATCATGTGAGTGAAATGTGACATTGTAACATCCCTTCAGTYGATGTGGCATCAGCAAAGCTGTGGCTAGCTTTTTTTATGATTTGTTATCCCACCTTGAGGGGGAGCTATATGTAATCCTTCTATTACTTCTGCATAGAATAGGAGGCTGTTATTCCTCAAACAGTGCATATTTTTGCTCAAGAAAGAATCAGGTTACCTACTTACCAAGTTAGCTTTCTAGTAGCATTAAAAGACAATACCAGTGTTATGATGCCTGAATGACATATAAGGAACAGTACCAATAGGAGGAAATTCAAATCAATGTAGCAAAAAATTAGAGAGTAACAATAGGAAACAACCACTTACTCTGTTTTGTCTTGAAAAGTAGATTTCTAGAAGAAAAATATTTCTTCACTGAATACTTCTGAGCTAAATTCTGTGTCATAGTGGCAAGAGCTTTAAACTAATTTTCCAAAGAAACCCTGATCTATAGTAAACTATATTAACTATATTGAAAGAACATTGTTTGGGTTGCAAAGTCATTTGCTCAGCAATTAGGAATTGCAGGAATTAAGGCTGCCTGTGCCCCTTTATACATATACGTTGTAAAACATCCTTTAATTTCATGACCAGAAATTATTTTTCAGAGGACCCCTGCTTCAAAGTTCTTGTTAGATGCTAATCAAGTCACATAAACCTCATTTTTAACAAGTGATCTCTAACTATGTGTTCCTCATTTTCTAGGTGTCCGACTTGAGATCACTGGGTCTGATTTGCAGAAGTGCTGAGTGCTTACAGCTGCAAGTGAAGTCAATGGGAGCAGTGCTCTGCATAAAGTGTTATAGAAAATTAACTACTCTGAGAAATCAGGTTCTAAGCATCTCGTATTGCACATCTCAAATGAATAGATGCATTTGATCTTAATCTCTCCATGTCTCAGTTCCCCACCTTTAAAACTGAGGGATAATCTATCCTTCCTCACCACACTGGGGTGTTGGAAAAATAAATTAATTCATGTTTTTGAAGCACTCAGAGAAGAAATTTGTGTTTTAGAAATACTTATGACAAAATGAAAAATTAGATCCTTCTAACAAGCAGATTTTGAATAGCATGAATAAAAGAAGACCTAGGACTACATATTGAACAGTGGGAAAGCCAAATGTTGGTAGTTGTTATTCAAGAGAATTTCATCCATCTTTGCAACTAARTGATGAAAAGTTCTGTATAAAAATCACACGTGGTCTTGTCATGAGACTGTCACAGTGCATGCACAGGAAGGGCTGAATTAATTCTTGCAACTCTTAACTTTTGAGTGTTTGACAATGCAGCTTTCTTTCAGTTGATTTTATGTGTAATTCCCTAACTATTATAACCAATAAAACAAAAACTATTTACTGGCAATCACACACTTCATTAACAAGGTTTAATTCTAATGATATTCCTCTGAGCTATTAGTGAAATGGCAGTAACAGGTTAGGTCAACTGAACAGACTTATTCTAGTTTCCAGCACCCTATCTTGTCCTTGTCAAGCTGGTCATAGTCTTCCCTAGCTCCCTGTCAGGATGAACCTCCTTTTGTCTCCATTTTCTCTCTAGATTTGATTCTTGTCCCATCTTTTCAAATCAGGCTGTTTCTTCTACATACTTCAAAAGCTCTGTTGGGGAGTCATTGTGAGTGTGGCCTACAGCAGGAAAGGACRGCCCTACTTAGTCTCACTCCTGAAGTACGATGTGATTAAAATCTCTGGGGAATTTAATCATTAAAATCAAAGTTGTTGCATACAGCTGTGCTTGACAAACTGTTACGTATTTTTATGAGAAGCAACAGAATAATTCCTTGCATAGACTGTGTGTTTTTTTCTTTTCCTGTGAAATTTAAGTTCCTTTTCCAAAGCTGGGAGGCACCAGTGTATCTCAAATGAGTATGTCAGAAGAATTCTGAACTAAACAATTTGAGCTGAATTGTGTTCACTGATTTTTTTCTACAAAATTAAATTAATCCTTAAAATGTATCCTAAATACAGAATATATATAATGCAGTCCAAATTTAATCATCACAGCCCTTTTCATGCCTCTGTCTTCTAAATGGAGTCTTTCATACATCTTTTGACACTAATATTTTCTGCCTCTGTTAGCAAGAGATAAAGAGTCTAGATTTCAATCCAGCAATGAACTTTAAGCTCTGTGCAGTATTGGGCTTGAGATTATAATTGATCATAGTGACAAGAAGATACCTAATTCCTCCATCCCTTCATTCAAACATGTGGAGCTTGGTCAAAGGAGGGCAGATCTAACAGTCATTAGTAGGGAATGTGGGATGAGGAAACCTGGAGGCTGTTTCCTGCCATATTATTTATTTGCTATGTAACTTTTAGGAGTCGGGCACATGTTATTTTTCACATCTGGAAAATAACATGTTCATCTATAAAATAGTCATTTACAGGGAGAAGTTACTGTAAAGTGAGTGAGGAAATTTACAATACACTGACATCAAATTAACCTCTTTTCAAAGGGAAGTTATTGACTGGAGTCATGTATGTTCACATGAGAAAGTAGTGGGCAGTACTTGGCAAGCTGTAAATTCACACCTTAGCTTACTGCATACTAACTTTGTCATATGAACAAGCCCATGGCTGTCATAAGCTATCATAATTAAAAGACACAGTCCTCTTCCTTAATGTCATTAAAATTCAATAATTCTTTTAATTTCAGATCCTCTACTACGTGACTATTGGGTGTATGAGGGCTCCCTAACCATTCCACCCTGCAGTGAAGGTGTCACCTGGATACTATTTCGCTATCCTTTGACTGTGTCCCAAGTGCAGGTAAAAGCTGTGCTTAAAGTGACCTTAGAATATGGTTATGAGCTAAAGGTTATAGCGTGCAAATACATATATCAGGGCATTATATCTGCTTCTCCTTGAACATCGCATTAGATCGGTACATGACTTTTCAAGTAAAGGTTAAGCTTTTTGAGTCACTGAAAGCAATGGAAAGGTCAGAGATGAAAAACCTTGTTATCATTTATCATCTGCATTTAAAATAATTCTTTATTTATGTAAAAGAAAAAGAAAGAAGTCAATGGGCAAAAGAAATTCAATTCTTTGTAATCGTAAGCTTTCAAGTATCACTGCTTTTTGATGTTAAAGGAATAAAAAAGCGCAGGGAGACACTATGTCCTGGAGAATGAGAAATGTTAACATAGTGTAGGTTAGCTGTATTACATTGGACTGTTTAATTTACCTTACTCTTTTTTGTTTTATTTTATAAAAAAGGGCTAATGAAAAATGCCTATTTCAATTTGATTTCACATATATGCAGTTTAAGTACTTTTTAAAATAATACCTAACATTCATATGAACATCTCTATAGATGACGTTTCAAACCTGTCTACAAATAATCCCAATGAAAACAGCTGGTGCTGAGCAAATGAGTATTATCCTGCAGTCTGTGAATCCCAGCTGGAAAAATGTGGGTATAGTCTAGGAGAAACTGTCTAGAATCCTTGAAGCTGAATGCTATAATTTTTACTGCCTGTTCTGAAAAATCTGCAAATAGAAGGAAAAAGAAATCCATAAAAGGTGGTAAATTAAAACTTAAATTGTTTCAGCTTTAACAGTCTCAGATTTTACCAGTAATACTATCAAAATATTCTAACAACTTCTCATTTGAAATTGCCAGTGTTTCTTTTCATATAAAAAGTGAATTTTAGTTCTAATCTTAAGATAAAAGCAGAAGTTCCCAATAAACTTATTTATAAATTAACTTCAATTTACATATATCCTATTATGACTCTGATATTTGTTTGGTTATGAAAGGATAAATCTTATGATTACTTACTACTGAGTAAATGAGAACATATCTACTGACATTATTAGATTCAGAATAAGTTTTAAAGATAGAGTATATTTCGTAACATAGCAGCTAATAATCCAGCTATGATATGGATAAATAAGAGGACTTAATCAGAAGTGTAAAGACCATAGCTCTAAGGCTGAGCTGATGTATGACTTCTTATTTCATACTTGTTACATATTTTGTAGTCTCTATTCCCTAATTCTGTATGCCACTCATAGAATTCTTAGATATATTGATAAAGGACTTTTAGCTYAATAAATGCTATTGTAAGAATAGTAGTTTTTGTGGGCTATAGTGGAAGAGAGGCTGTTTATAGTAATAATTAAAAGAACTACAAGACCAACTTGTTTCCATGTAGATATGTGGTGAGCTAAGCAGGTCTAGTTGCATATAGCCCTTCATAGACAACCATAACCAGTGCACAGAAGAGGGCACAATTCAAGCCATCCCCGCATGGTGAGAGAAAGGAGTGGGGAAGATGGAGAGAGGATTAAGAAAGCAGAAAAATATGACTTCAGTCAATATATGTGATCGTTTACCACAAGAAAATGAGATGGTAGAATATGGTGTGAAGGGGATAAAACTCCACATGAAAAATATTGTGTTACTTATGTAAAAATCCATGGTTTAGCATTGCCTTTGTGCTTTAATTACTGAACACATCTTGAGTACCTCTCTTTATCAGAGACACTCCCATACATACAAAATATCTAGGGAAAAGAGTGTGATTCATGACAGTGGCCTGGAGCTTTTGATGAGGGACTCTATCCAACAAGACATTTCAGAGATGAAGGGCTTATGCGGCATGGATGGCTTGGGTGACAATACTGCCACCCTGCTGCTGACATAGCATGCAAGTAGATGGGGCTCTGGAACAGAGAGAGGTGGGAGTGGGCTTATGCCAAGGTGGTCCACAATGCTGTGTACTCATTGTAGACAAGCATCAATTAGAAAAACCCTAACTGTTACTTATGAATACAGCAGCATTAAAATCAAGGTTGTGCAGAAGAGYCTTATTAAGGACATGAAGGGCTGTTGCAAAGATGGGATAAAAATTTAATTTGCAGCAGATACTCCTTTCAGTTGTCAGTTGGGAACAACTGTGGGGCAAGTGAAAGATAATGATTCTGGGATTTCAAAGTCAAAATGCACTGCGAGTTCTCCAGGGTGACCAAAATAAGATTTCTTTGGGAGGTACCAGAATACCTTGTTATAACCTAGGCATGCAAGTCTTCAACTTGTATTCAGCCTTTTGGCTGCAACTAAGTAACTGGGCTATTTGTGCATGTGAGTGAGAGTACATATGAGAGATTCCATTTAAGGAGAGATTAGAAATACAAGAACTCTTGACTGTGGAAAATAAGAGGATGTAGCATAGTGTGTACCATTTCAAATCATCCATGGAAGGCTGATAAAGACATTTAATTTTATTAAACATACTTGTAGCAATAAAGCGTAGTTATCAGTGAAAATATATTTCTAATTAATTTAAATGCTTATTTTTTATGTTTGTCATTAACTTGTAGAACTTYATTCTGTGGGATATTAATGAACACAGTTTTTGAAACTTCAAACYATTWATATAAATAGTAGCAGGYAGGAGATAAACTCAGGGCTTTCTGTTTTCATATGTCAGACAATAAAATAATCAGCTTTTGAGTGTCAATAATAAATTATAATAAAGAATTGCACAGTCAGATATGCAATAGGATTTATTGCCTTCCTTTGATGAAGGTGAATACATTGGAGACAAGATACCTATTCACATTCTCATTTCCTGTAATTAACATAGCAATATTGATTAGCTTAATGTGCTGTGGAACATAAGGGGAAACCTTTTCCTTTAGGTGTGGTGGGCTGACCAATTCAAAGTAGAGAATCTTTTTCTCCTGAAAACCATTTTAGATGGTAAAGTTCACCTGAGTGCAGTGGAGTTGCTCCTAATTTAAGCCAATGTATTTATAAATACATTGTATTTACAAATAAAGGGAGAGTCATCTCCATATGCATGTCACTTCAGCAGCTGTGCTCTGAATATGTTAGTTATGTGAATAACAGAAGAGCAAACAGAAGACTGCGGCATCAGCATGTGGATTCCTAGAGTCTGATTCTGCTTACACTGAAATCTGTGACTTGATGCTGCACTCCTTACTTTCCTCCGAGAGCAAATTCTTTCACAAATAGTTCTATGAAGTCTGGATAAAGTGCACAAGTGAATGTTCCCCACTGAGAATAAGGGCTTTGCAATCTGATTCTTGGAGTTATGTTATTGACCTCAGTGGAAAGGAGGTCAAGCCTTGCCTGGAAAGCTGCCTGATGATATTGATAGTACTCCTTTTGCACATCTCTACCCTCCTTTTGTGTTTTTATCATTCTCACTTGTCTCATGTTAAAATATACAGCACAGAAAGAATTCTGTGTTGACTGCTGTTGTGAGAAACCTAGCCCATGTGTGTAAACTACAGAAATATAATGAAAAAAAATAGAAAACTCCTTCCTAGTAGGCCTGTGAAGAGCAGGAAAAAAATGGAGAAAGACTTACTCACGTTTCTCTCCACTATATATATTTAAAATCAGATGTTTGTGAATAGTTTGCTTTGTGGTTTGCTGAAGCASAGAACAAGTACATTGTCTAGGCCAGTCAGAGCAGGGATCTTAATGATACTGTATCTTAATGATACAGTGAGGAGCTGTTGTTCTGCTGTACTCTTTGTCAGAGCTAACTGCTTTTGTATTGAGTAGCTAGGTTTCTAATCCTTTTGTCTAGTTGATTTGAAGTCAAATCATTTTAAAAGACAGAAACAGTAACTAGCACAGACAGAGTAGAAATTATGCAAAATTTGTGTAACCTGAAATAAAGCACTCCATAAAATTTACAGTATTCTGTTCACTGGGAAACAGGTCTATTTTCTTGAAGGRATGTTAAATTTTCAAGGAAAATTATAATGCTCCTATTTCTCATATAAYAGAAATACGCATAGAAAAAGCATACAAATATTTTTTGTTTGTTCTGTTCTTCAGCAATATTTAATTAAAATGGAATAAAGCAATAGTAGGCATCGCAGGGAAGAAGTATAAACATTCATTGATAATTGTACGAAATATAAACTTTGTTTTTGCTCAGCAGAAATGTAGTTGTTAACATTGTATATGTACTCTTCCACTGGGTAGAACTTGATCCTGAATTTCAGTGTGAACAGGACTGGGTCTTCTGGGAATGAGAAGAACTTTTATGCATGACTGTTTCTATTGAAGGTGTGTAAATATYCAAGGATTTTATCTATGTCTGTCAAAAGTACCTATTTTCTCTATCRTCTTACAAGGTGTACTTCTCAGCACTGATTTGTGAGAGGATTGGGATAAGAAGGTGGAGAGGAGATAGTAAATGATCCCATGTTGGATGAAGCAGAATCAGTGGGGCACACATATTCCCTTTTCCACATGAAAATTTAATGCAATAAGTAGTATCAGCACAGCTAGCGTTCTTTTCAGGCAGGTGTTCTTTTTTGACAGAACCACTTCTCAAGGGTGAAGTGGACAACCGTGTGTATAGACAATCTCAGTCAGGTGGGTTTCTGACTTCTCTGCAAGCTAAAGGACAGACATGGGGATCAGGTCAGTTCTGCATTCTTGATCAAACAAACTGGATGCTGCTTTGTGAGGAGTAGCTCCCGGAGAAAATTTCCACTTTAGGGGTTGGACAAGAATTTGTAGTTGGAGTAGCAGATAGTTCACAAATGCCAGCTTTGCACAGAGCTGGCTTTCCCTTCTCCTTCATCTGTGTTTATTTGAAATCTCTCATCCTCAAAACGTCAAAGAAAATGTTGCATTCTTGTAAAATGCTCCTTCCTAAACTACATCTATTTCAGGCTTTGCAATGTTGATTCAGTTCATTGCAGTTGATTCATCATAGCGATGGTGAGTGAGGCTATCTTACAGAACCCATTCAATGATTTACCAGCATTTGAGTCCTGAAGACTTTTTCAGTTCATAGGCCTGTACTAGGTTTGTTTTCAGTTTGATTTAAAACATAGACATAAAAAAACTCTTCCAAAATAAGAATCTTAAAAACACTACAGGAGTATAACAGTTTTTTGTGCCTTTCATCTTTTCAGTCTAAGTTGTTGCCTTGTATCTCAGCTGCAACAAACAGAAGAGTGTTGATTTCTAGGTACTGTGGTTTCTGAGCAAAAAGCAGCAGAGGAAGGCTAGCCTCTAAATCAGCTAAGTAAGTCTGTGTCATTTATGTTGTACAGTGGAAAACAACAATGAAAGCCATTGTCTTCAAGCTGCAATAGGAAACTGTTCTCTGCAGGCAATATAAGAATAAAAATGCCATTATCTGCTGTTTAGTAGCTCATTTCCTTTAATTCTGGGATCAGATTTTTATTCTCCCTTTAGTCCTACATAGGGTGTTTTTCATGGAGTAGTTCACTTTTTCTCTCTAATCTCTCAGCTGATAAAATGATAAATGAGAAAATATTTCAGACTGCATTATGCTTCTCTGTAGCTTCAGTTTCAAGGTACAGCTGAGCTGGATAGTGAGGCATCACAGGGTCAGTGCAATGAGAGGCTTATCCTACATGAGTCAGCCTTGAGGCAGATTTGCTGTTTCCGTCTCARTTTGTCAGCATGCCAAAGTGAAAACAAATGCATTTCTTGTAGTAATTGTAATTATTTATTTAAAATAACAGACTTCTAAAAATGATACTATTGAACAATGGGGTGTAATATGGATGAAAATTGCACTGATTTTCTTAGTCTTTTATCACACATAGCTCAATGCTGATAACGAGTATGGAGATGAAAGCTACTGATATTTATCACCAATGTAAATCGGATAAAACTGAAAAATCTCAAAAGTTGAGATTAATAAGTCAAGATATGTCCCTTGATAAACTGAAAATTTTTATAATAATTTCAAAATTTCAAAATTATATTTGATGAAAAGAATATTTAGCACCTACATATACAAAACCTTTGAAGTGTAGTTTCATTTTGATTGGAAAAAACATGATACTTTTCAGTGTAAAGTGGTGACAGATTTCATCTAAAGTTGAGAGTCTGATCAATTGCCCCTGTTTAGGAAATAATTTTTCTTTAAATGAAGCAACAATTACAGGCAATAAATAAATCACTGAAAAAAATTCATAACAGTTTCCAGTTGACTGAGTTATTCATTAAATGCACTTCTTTGAAGAAAACCAGAATGATTACCCTGGTAACTGTGACGTTGATTTATAGGATGTAATCTGCAATGGATAGGAAGGATATAGGTCCCCCCCAAAATGATGAATATTTGACAGATAAGTTCGCAAAACCATGTGCATAAAAGTTCTTATTTTTCCCCATGTGACATGTTTTGACAGTGCTGCTAATTATTTTAAAGTGGTAATAATGAATATTTAAATACCTGCTATGTAAATACTCAAAGAGTCAAAGCTGCAACAGTGGTTGGACTTGGCTGCTTTTGATCATTAGTCCCACGATGAGGAATGTTCTCAGCTTCTTCATGGTTTCTGCCTTTCAGATAGAAGAATTTCGTAGATTGAGGACACATGTTAAAGGTGCAGAACTTTTAGAGGGCTGTGATGGAATCTTAGGAGATAACTTTCGACCAACTCAGCCACTTAGCGACAGAGTCATCAGGGCTGCATTCCAGTAGCAGAAGAGAAGAAAAAACAAAAATAAATCATTATTCAGGTAAGTAAAAGCTTAACAGAAAAATTGAAACATCGAAATTATTTTTATGGAAGAGATTTTGCTAAAGGAGAAAAAAATGCACAGAGTACATTGTCACAATTGTAGATCTTGACTCATTTTACCATGTGGTAAAAATAGTTTGGTTTACCTTTATGAAATGCTAAGAATTAGGTTCTTCAGTGGCTAGGATCTAATATGCAATTCAGTGAATTTCAGTAGATAGTGGATCAGGCGTAGTTAGGTTGCAATTATTTCTTGCAGCTTTAAAAGTTTTCCTACTTCAATGAGCAGCAGCAGATTACACTTAAGTTTATGTGATAGATTTCCCAATTACGAAGATGCACTGGTTGATTTCTTAATGTGTTTTTGTAAGATCAATTATTGCTGAGTCTTTCTAGTGTTATACTTGAAGAAGCAGGGTACTAATTCTGGAAGGTTTTTTTTGGATCTCTTCTCCCCGTGTTAGAATGCTGTACTTTCCTAGCCCAACAGTGAGTCTTGTGCAAAACCAGCGCAGATACGAGAGGAGACTGATTAATTAACTTCTGTCATGGCTAATTTTTCACATTACTTCATTTATCAAGGTAGTTGTTGCTTCTCATCCTCAGTGATTCTCTAGCCCCCATTAGTTCACAGAGCAAGAATTTAAAGATAACTTTAGATTCAGTGCATAAGAGCTAATACACATGTGAACCTGCATTATCCACACTTGAGTTACTAAAACCTCCCATGTCATGTTCCCCCAGCCTCTATCAATTACAAGGAAAATTCCCTTAATACTCTACTGCTACTCACTAAACCTCATTACACTTAGGTAATCAATGCTTTACTATAATGAAAAGCCTCTTAATGAGATTCTTAGGAACTTAAATTAAAGAAAATTTACTGTCAAGACTAACTACCATGGAAGTAGTAAGTCAGACAACAACATTTACGGTTGATTTTGCAATAGAAGTGACCCCACCTACCACTAATAAGACAACTGCTCTAAAAAGTCTTCAAAAAAGAATGAAAGTCTTCATTTGCTTTCTCTACTAAGTCCTACACCTTTTAACATAAATTAATAGATTTTTTCAACTAGTATCATACAATAAACTTTATTTAAATAATAAAACAGTAATAGAGTTTTTTATTATTTAAATAAAACTCACTGCCTTTTTTACTGGTAGAATCCATTATATAAATGCATCAGTTTTTCTGTCTGCACATTTCTTCAAAACCATGTGCTAGCAAAGAGCATTTATTAGCAATTTATCCAGAGTTTCACCTGGAAGAATACTACTGAATGGTTTTGATATGCACTGTAGGGTAAGGACAATTATTTGTGCATTAAGTTCTAGTCCTGTCTAAGTCAATGGCAGAACTCCCTGCTTCACTTCTGACTCTGCTATGGAGTCAAGCCTTTTCATATTTTGCTCTGGGTTCAGCCCCCAACTTCATATGGAGTTAACAAATGATCAGGCAGCAGATAACCCCTGACACAGATAAAAAATTTAAAGCTTCGAAAAATAATTGCATTAAAACCCAGCGGAAAGATTGTTTTTCCTCATGCATGTGACAGAAATTATTAAATTGGCTGGAACAGTGGCCAACAATTTGATGAAGGTCTTTCAATATAATGTAAGCATTGAAATATTTCCAAGTATTTTGTTGTATTTTATAACCTGATTTAATATCAGCATCCCAGAATTTAAGCGAAGAAAAAAAATGGTCCTTCCATTAATATTGTTTTCTCATTCCCATATTTAATTTTGGGCGCAACTCTTAAGCCCAATTCTCAATTATATGGTTCTCTGCAGTTACAAAATGTCATCAGTTTAATATTGAAATGGATTATTCAAATTTAACCGAAGTTCTGCATAAAAATTACTTGGCAAAATCCTAGCAATATTAAAGTACAATTTTTCTTTGAGTGAATAATGCCCTAAGGCCTATGCAAGTAATTCAGGTCTCTATAACAGTGAAACTACTTGACATGCTGACTTTGAATTTTAAGCATGGAAGAGTTTTACAACTGCTGGAACTGAAATGTGAAAATTTACCTTTGGCTTTCATGTTTGAAATTTTATTACATTTGTCAACACTTATAAATAATCGTTTTAAGTAGTATGTACCTTGGCCATACTTCAGAAAATAATCTGCAGTTTTAATTCCTAAATGATGGAATTTTTCATATAAAATGACAGTATTYACTGTAGGGCTACGCTAATTAGGATGCTCAAGCACTAAAAAAGAACTGTGACTATAGGCACTATGAGAGCACACAGAAGAGATGGGCCTTGGTTCTCTGTACCTGATTGAATTATTTATCAGAAATTCATTTTGCCAAGTCCTCATCAAGTGTTCACAGTGCATTCTTGCTACTGAGTTTGTCTCTAATGGGCTAGGAACTAGATATATGAAGCCTAAAAAGGCTTTGATCAGCTCCAGAAGAGGAAGAAAGCCATTCTACTTACTTTTCAGTACTTTCGTAGCACTGTTTTCTCCAAGAGGAAGATGTTGAGGGACAGCATCTCCTCATAAAGGACAGATGGCCTCAGAAAAGGCATCTTCTCTCTTGCACAGGAGTGAATAATGATCCTTCAAGTGAAACTTCGTATGTTGGCTGAATATTCCTATGAGGACCCAGTAGCAGACAGTGAGATAATAGTTTGCAGGGTGGCATCTACATGAGGATCAAAGGGGGAGCATCCCCTGCATTCAAAGAAGAGACTGTCTTTTATTTTGAAGCTCTGGTATGCTGTGAATATTACAATTACAAACACACAAGTGAACTTCTTTTTTGACGTGATGCCCCCTCCCTCCGGCAAAGATTGCTGGAACTCCGTAGAGTTGCCAATATTTTCTCTTTTATTCCAAGCCAGTGTAATGCAGTTGCTTGAAGAACCTTGGGGAACATTAGTTTCTGACCTCACGAGTCTATCAAGGAAAGGAGAAGACAAATGTTTCAGTGAAAGTAGTGACTAAAGAAGAGCAGGAAGAGGTTGCTTAAAATGTCTAATTAGTTTTGACTGAATCAGAATGCTGACTGTAAGTATGCTATGTTCATAAATCTTGAGAACATCTGCTCCTCAGCTGTGATTGAAACCTTGACAAAGCTGAGCCCTTTGTGGTTTATCRTCAAGTGGCATATAAGATCTTGATCCTTGGTGCAATTTGTGGTAGTTTATTGAACTGAAGGCGTAGATGACCTGAGCGTGATACGCTATGGTGTATGATCTCAGGTAAAGAACAGATTTTTTTTTTTCTGAATTTGATTTTTTTTTCTCTAAGAAAGGTCAGATCTCCAAATAATTGCCTCCAGTTCTAAAAAGAAGTCTAGCCAGGCTCTAAAGGGCGTATGCATGAGGACACAGCAGATAGAGAAGTTCTCCTAAACTTTTCAGTTGCACTCCTCTCTTTAACCACTCATTGGCTGTAGAATAAGTAGTTGGCTTCTTTCAACTCATTTTTTCCACAGAAGCAACCTACCCAAATATGAATCTGTCTCCAATATCCTGAGGTTAATGAGTCTTTGGATTCTATCCTGTGGAGTTTCTTGAAAAACATCCTTTACCAAACTGTCTTCAGCAGCTGTAGGAGATAAAGTATATGAAGTTTTCACATCCATTTCCTTAGAAAAGGCTTTTTTTTYCCCTGCCATTTTCAATCTCTTTCAATCACATCCACCTGTGATAGAGCCAGTCATGTGGTAAGGAAGCTGGAGGGAAAGCTCTGTGCAGATTTGTTGTTGTTCAAACATGACAGGAGAACAATTTCAGTTATATTTTAGACAATGAAAAAAATATAATCATAGAATAGTTAAGACTGGAATGGACCTCTGGAGATCATCTAGTCCAACCCCTCTGCTCAAAGCAGAGTCAACTAGAGCAAATTGTTCAAAGCCTTGCTCAGTTGGATTTTGAATATATCCAAGGATGGAGAGTGCACAGCCTCTCTGGGCAACTTGTTCCAATGTTTCAACCTCACAATAAAAATATTTTCTTATGTTTAAATGAAATTTCCTGTATTTCAGTTTGTGCCCATGGCCTCTTGTCCTGTCACTGGGTGCTACTGAGAAGAGTCTGGTGCCATGTTCTTTGCTCCTTACCCTCATATATTTATGCACATTGATAAGAGCTTTCTCTTCTCCAGGTTAAACAGTCACAGCTCTTTCAGCCTCTTCTTATATGGCAGATGTTCCAATCTCTTAATCATCTTTATGGCCCTTTGCTGGACTCACTTGAGTCTGTCTGTGTCTCTCTTGTCCTGGTGAGTCCAGAACTGGACCCAGCACCCCAGACGTAGTCTGACCAAGTGCTGAGTAAGGGAGGAGATCACCTCCCTCAACCTGCTGGCAAAGCTTTTCCTATCACAGCCCAGGAGGCTGTTGGTGTTGTTTGCACATTGCTGGCTCATGTTCAACCTTTTGTCCACCAGGATCCACAGATCCTTATCTGAAAGGAAAGGGAGAAAGGATAGTATTGTGACCTTTGTGTTACCATTAGTTTTTTGCTACTTGTCTCAGAGACTTTGCTAAGGGCATCAGGCTGCTTTCTGATAATTTCAGATGATCCTGGAAAAACATTTGTGGTTCTTGTTGTTATACAGAGAAGCTTAAAAATGGGAACAACAGATGTTACAGATGTTAGCACTCTTAGAAAGCAAATAAGAAAACCTCGAATCTACCATTCTTGTTAAAGGCTAGTCTTTTGTCAATTTGTGGCCCGATTTATTTTTTAAAAAACATGTAATTTGTCAGTATTCCAGGAGGCTATTGTATTTTTGGGCTTATCACCTTACTTGATGTATGGAGAAGTACTTTTTCAGTAGTATATTTGCATTGAAAACAGCATTATTTGTGGTTTCTAGTGGATGTACTATCCTCTCTTTAATTCTTGGAGCTTTACACATAATTGATTAGATAGACATGCCTTCTCCTCTGTTATATCAGTGGCTAAATCTGTAAGCAGAATTCACAAAAGTTACTGAGAATTAGGAAGGTACAGAGAATCAGGAAGATACCTGATTTCAAACACATGCTCATCAACGTGCATTGATAATACTGAATTCAGTGTGGCATGCTTAACGAGTCAGGAACATGTCTACATCTCTTTCCAAACCAGGATGTATAAACATGATTCTGTGCATATTATAGTTTAAATGGCTTTGCTTCCATTGACTCAGAAAAGGCCTGATACAGAAGTCATGAAAATCAATGATTTTTTTTTAATAGAAGGCAATAAGACTAAGTGCTAAAAAAAATCATGTTTAGAAAATATTTCCTTTTGAAAGGAGTAAACTTTATTTACCACTAAACATAAGAAATAAACAAAAGATTCGGTCTTCAATGCATTGTTTTGAAAAGTGAACGTAACAGTTACAAAAGTAACTTATTTTATTTTGCATCCATAAATCAAGAATTGTCTTCCAGGTGTGGTAATGGTCTTTACCTATTCTGGCTGCCTATTGATGTTATTCCAGTTGTTCTGAACAGCTTTTTCTGTGACTGATTCAGAAACTCTAGGAAAAGCGTCAGTTTTCATTTAAACAAACACACATACACGTTCATATGTACACATACGTCTTTATTTGTCCTCAAACTGTCAGTAGCTGCAAATTTATCTAATGCTCTGTAAATTATTGTAGTTGAAAATATCTTGGATTAAAAACTGTTCTTAAAATTATTACCATTTTCCAAGCTGTACATTCAAAATTAGAGGAAAAAGAAGTACGTAGCATCATTAAAATACTAAGGGATTGTGCTGTGCCTAAGGAATAGGAGGGAGTAATTCAGGATGGGAGGAACAGAGACAGCATACCTGGTATTGTAGAGACTGTCTGCATGGTATTGTGGGGTCTGAGCAGACAAGCAAAAAATGGCACAGCATTAGTTTCATAATGCAGAATAAGAAGAGAGGGCAATACAGTGACAGTATCCATGGCATTTCGTAAATGTATGGTGCAAATTTATTTTTGGAGCTGCTGAGCTGCTCCTGTGACAGCAAAACCATATGCTACCCCTTCCATAGGGTGTTGAACAGAGGGTCAGTGTTGCCAGTGGGAGTGAGTATTACTAAATATGTGGTTTTGTATTCCCCACTTGGTGACATTATGCATTGTATGATATTAGTAGAATGTACAGTATGAAATGGCATTTAGATAAAGAGTGAGCTATGCAGTTATGAATTGCCTTTGAGAACTGGAGTTAAGGACGGTGTGATTCTATTTGTCATTTCTTTGTCTAAGCAGATCTCAGTGAACTTTACACTTTAATGAAGGTTGTCATTATCAGTTAGTATATATCTTTCCTCTCAGTTACCAGTAGCATTTGTGGTTCCTGGCAGCTCACAGACAAGTTGGTCTGAGAATTCCTACACTCAAGGATTTTATACTTTTCTGTTGTGTTGATCCAAAGCTGGAATGAGCTTTCAATGTCCATGCATCATTAGCTATTACAACCATTCTTCTCTTTTTCCTGGTTTTAAAAAAAACAAAACAATGACTATCAACCCTGGCTATTTAGAAATATAAATACTGATTTCCTAGATGTGATGAAATAGGAATATTTGTTCTGCTTTTCAACAAGTGATTTTTCATCAGTCATTGCTTGTTTCCATGAGTTTAGATTTTGTGCTGAAAAAGGAATTGGTTTAATTGTTGTTTCAGTCTTTGAAAAAGGCTCAACATTATGTTATCAACAAAACTGACTATTATTCTCCTGCCTTTAAGACCTTCTGTATTGTGCACAACACTGCTGCCACTTTGGAGTGCTTGAGASTGTGCTTACAGTTGAGAGCGTGAGCAGATCATTGGCCAAATACTTTTAGCTTGTGAACCAGACACCGTAATCTGAGGGCTACTGAAAACATACTAAGAACACAGAGGAGTTCAGGGGAGGAAGAGCTTCAGGAGTGATTGAGAGATGCTGTCTTCCCAGCTGGCTTCACRCTACTTCATTGTAAGGGGAGGGAACGGGATGTGAGATTGACCCTGTGATGTCAGCCTGACTTGTTTTCCTGCAGCTGAGGGAATTGGAAGAGTTAGTAGAGGAAATGAGCAAGTAGCAACTGGCTACTTCTGTTGCTTGTGTGGCATCTCTCTGGCACAGGAGCCACAATGTAATGTAGCTGCCATGGGCAGCCCAAGAGTCATACACTGGCCACAGCTGTAGTAGGAGTTCATGTTGTATCCAGGCCAGAGCATCAATACAGGGAATCATCAAGCCCTAAAAGAGGAAGAAAAGGAAGAAAATCATTTTAAATTGTAGTTGCTTCCAGAATGAATAACATATTGGAATTATCCTTGTTCAAACCCTTACTGAGCTCCTTTTAGAAATACATAAATACTAGTGGAGAAATGGAAAACAGGAAGAAGAGAAAAAAAGGAACAAAATACTGCTTATTTCTTAAAGCTAACAAAATCATAAGGTAGCCTAGGAATCAGACCTCTGCTGTATGCTTTAGATAAGATTCATCTACTTCATGTTGACAAGGGYTGCTATATTTTTTGGCTTCTGGCTCTCTATCAACAGCACATACTTTTTGCAATCCACAATGCATTCTTATCATCACCCTTTTTTTTTTTTGGAAAAATATTGTGAGAGTATAATTTCCAGCTGCTCCCCATAAACCGTTTATAATTTGTGCACCACTACTCAGAAACTGATAGCATAATCACGAACACCTATCACAAAAAAAAA
Source organism: Rhea americana (assembly GCF_003343005.1). Lineage (NCBI taxonomy): Eukaryota > Metazoa > Chordata > Aves > Rheiformes > Rheidae > Rhea > Rhea americana. The sequence continues at coordinate 2,321,249 of NW_028186523.1, forward strand.
AAAAAAAATCCATGGCATGTTTATTGGCAATTGCAACACAAAAGCTGAGCTCTGAACACACTGAGGCCTTGCTATGTTGTTTTCACTTATAGGGAAAATGGTAGGAAGTTTAAATCTTTTCTGATAAATCTACGTATTTTGTAAGATATAAAGACTCCGAAGTAGTAGGTATAAAATCTAGTGATGTAACAGCTCTGAATGTCAAGGATGTTAGAAGGACATGCAAGTGTGTGTATCTGACCATGCACACAGAGAAGAAAGCATACAACATGCAGATGTTTCTTCAGCAGTATTATACAAGATGTCAGGAAGCAGAGTACACTCTCTCTTACCTAGATGAAATCATGCTGGGAAYTTAAAGGAGAATGTTACTACCTCATTGTAACTGAAGATCCTAATATTCGCAGACCTTTATTCTTTTTGGAATTTCGGATTCTTTCATATGGATGAAAATCATGGAATTAAAGTATGCATTTTGCAAACAGACTCTTGTTAGGCAGATAGTAATGTTTTGAAAACAAAAAACAGAAAACAAAATTGACAAAGTTATTTGGGTTACTGAAAACAATCGTGCAACTGATAATTCTCACTCAAGAGAGAGAATACCAGTAGTAACTGTTATTAGCAGTATTTTATAAGTAACGCTAGAGTCTATAAATACAGAATGATGTTAAAAAGAAAAATGTATTTGTAATTTTTAAAACATTTATGCATCACCACAGCTCAAGAGAAATAAGGATGCATTTTAGTTAACTAGAGCTGTTGAATACCCACAGAGCCACATGTGGACCATGGCACTGAATAAATTGTGACCTTGTCATGGAAGAGGAGTACAAGATGTCACAGGAAACATAAAAGCTAATGAAGTAGTGAGTCTTCTCTTCTGAGGCACTCTGAAATTCATGCCTGACAGTGCTTTCAGGTGCTGTCTTTTAGATGGGATAGGAGAATGATAATGTGTAGTCAGTGTTAAAGTGATCTTGCTACTCATGTCCTTTGAATTTTTTCTTAACTTTTAGTTTAACCTAATGTTAAGGAGGTGGAGACAAGACACTTTCTCAGGGACAAAATGGAGACATTGTGTGAGGTGACTGGTAAAGAATATGGCAAGAGAAAAGAGGTGGAAAAGCTGTCCAAAAAGGGGATTGTCTATTTCTAAGTAACAGAAGAATATTTTTGATCTTGTGTAGTGATCTTGGCATAGGACTGCTGCAGTGGGGTATCTCATTTCCTCCCTGTCAGATGGAATGGCATATTATCATGGCCATCCTATTTCATTTCTCCATATTCCATTTATACGCACTTTTCCAAAACTTTCGGAAGTCTTTGAAAAGCGATCTTTTACACTGAAGTTTTCTTACATCTTTTCTCTATTATAAGTATATTCTATTCCTATGGAAATGTGGGACCTTTGGTTCTTAAAAATATAACAGTGTGGATCTATCTGTGATCCTAGCCTTTGTCTCTGAGATTAAGTTACAGTCTTGCCATAGTGATGTTATGCCAGATAAATAGTTTTGTTCAAGAAAATTTACTCTCTGTCAGGAAAATAAGTATACAGAATTAATAGATGAAAGAATTAGAAATAAATGTGCAGGCATTAATATTTTTTGCAATAATTTTCAGTAAAATATTAGCAGAACTATTTTGGAAACTTTTTTTATTTCCTCAAGACTTATTTGTGAATTTTGCTTAATCTCATTAATATTTATTTGTTTTAAACCATGGTTATTATGGTTAGAGCCATCAATTTCTGCAGCTATTTACAGTTTGTGGTGCTGATCCTGAAAGCTTTTCTTTGGGGATAGGTGGCTGACGTGCAGAGAACCCCCCCCCCCCCCTTCAGAAGCAGTGGGGCTTCATTTATGTGTATGGCTCAACTCAAGCAAAGGAAATTTCAGAGGCAGACATAAAAATTTCAAACAAGCAATGCATGTAGACAGTTCTCTGATTATAACACACCTGCACATTAGTATAATATTTTTATATTATACTTAAATAATAAATATATCATTATTTATATATAAACAAATTATTTATTATATATAACAATGAATTAATATTTTGCTCAATTATTACACCTCCAGATAGCCTTCAGAAGAATAAGAGAAACAGGTATCTTGATCTGCATAAACCTTTAGTCTGAATAATGTGATGCTGGACCATATATCTTGTTAAACAGTGCTTTGAATTTAGCATGGTAGAAAAATTATTCTTAAACAAGAATAATGGGTAAGCATGAATAACAACACTACTAATACATACAATTAGGCTTTTGTCAGATAATATATTATGTGTTTCTATAACAAATACAACTGATATCTCCAGATTGGCTTGTGATTAGGCTCCTTTCCAAAAGTAATCCTTTAATACAATAGCTGCCCAAATCCCAGTTCAACTTAATTTCACTGACTTTGATTTTTGGACCAAAAGCATTAAGCTTGAACTGGTGAAAAATGTGCAAAGTGTGCATTCAATTAAGGAGTAATTAGATCCTCAATCACCCTTACATCACACTAGAGATTAGCCAAGAAAGAACTACTAGCTGTAGTGTATAGAACAGTTTTGTTAATTAGTTTAGCACTAATTGAGATTGAGAAGGTGTCACTGTGTCACAGCATTATTTTGCCTACATGGAACCTTAAGGACACAGTGTTTCTGGTTTCTTCTGAGCATACTGGCTGAGATTGTTCAGTGTAATGCCCTCACCCMGTATCTTCTGTCCACTTGAGAGAAATCTTTCTGTTCACTTCCAGGGGGATTTGGTCACTGCACCCTCATATCAGCAGCTCCCTGAAAAATGTACCAAGAGTTTTTCAAAATAGCAAGACTAACTTGTTATTGTTAAATGTTTTTGTGYTATATATCTTTATCAAGGCCCCAGGAAGAACTTTGCACCTGCTATGTTATTACCTAAAATATAACTAAAACTAGCGGCTTTTTGAAGGGCATGCAGTCTGCCTTTGAAGGGAGCCAGTAAAAGGTTCCTCAGGTTGACCATCAAATGATCCTGCTGCCAAACCTTGTGACTGCAGGGGGTGTTGGAGGATAGCCAAGGAGCACAGGGAGATCGTTGCATAGATTGTCTTCTGTGTAGACACCAATTTCTTAATTGCACCGCTGTTGACTGGCTACTTCTACCCTACCTTGATCTTCAGAAGAAAGTATTGGGAAGTCTCTAGGGAGGTGTTGACTCTGCCTCCAAGCAAAGGTAGCAGCAGGTGACTATTTGCACTCATTTAAGGTTTGGTGTATTATTCTGTATTTGTCCTTACTCATTACTTACTGAAGTATAATTGGCATTAAAATAACCTCAGGAAAAATGAGATTATAGTACAATAGAATGAAATGTCACTCTCACACCTATCGCTTATGAACTGAAAAGCACTAGGGCAACCTGAGTAGTTGATTTCCTAAGCTTAGGTTGAAACATAGTATGTGTTTGCATGAAACCAAGAACTGGTTTATCTGTACTGCTAATGAATATTACTGCTATTAAGAGGGACAAGTTGGGTCATTGCCTTCTATCTCCTCAGCACTTCTGACTCTCATGAGAGCTATATACTCAGCACTTCACACAGTAGGGCCCTTAAAATGGTAAATGTTAAAAAAATTCTGTGTGRTTAGTATATTTTCCTGTCTAGTTTAAAGCTGTGACCTTCATGTTAGYATCAATTGTCTGATTGATTCAGAAAGCCATTAGAAAAGCTTTGTTTCAAGGTAATACTTTTACCACTGCATTTAATATTGCARTTTTGTTGCCTCTTCCTCCATTGCTATTAAGTCTTTCAGCATTGGCTTCAGCCTCAGTGAGAAGAATCGGGTCCATTATGTCACTGAAGTATATGCCCTGAACCCGCCCCCCACCTGCTGTCATGAAATCCTTGCTTTTAGTTTCTCCTGTCTCCCTGGCTGGACATTAACAGTCTTTCAGACCTACTGTGCAGGAATTTCAGTAGCATAATTGTTCTATTCTCTTTTCAGAGAGGAGGAAGACAATGCTCCCACAGTGCCCTTGGATGAGAAATGGAAACTTTCGAGACTGCTGCTTCAGTCGAACCACAAAGCCTGTATTGTTTGCCTTCATCTAATTCAGCCTTGATAGACAGCTGTGACAGTTGGTCTGTCCACACGGTCCAGTGAAATTCTGGGAATGGGTCTGTACATTAAAAGAAAAAAACACATCAGATCTTCCAATTCACACTGTTACCTATTTTAAAATAGTAATTATCAGTACTTATGTAGTATCTTTAGTATAGCATTCAGTAATGGTCTGTAATCCAAATAGTAATAGTTTTAAGCTTGGAATGAATGTTATTATATATAGAAAAACTCATTGTTTTGAATTTTGGGTTTAATTTTATTTTGTAGCATCTCTTGTGCTCTTATTAACTAATGTCTTTTCTGTAGAGGAGAGGTGCATTCTATAAAGCCAATAAAAGGCATTCTTTGTGCACAGAAGATATTATGTAAATTCAGAAATAAGTTTGGGGCAGAAGGGAACATTTCTGTGCCAAACCTATACATCTAACATGGTTTAGCTGAGTAAAGCTGAGTGACATTTGCATTACTAGGAACCTTTTTGAAATAAGGAACCAATTTGAAATAAGAGAAATTAACCAATGTACCAATAAACAGAGTCATCTGGATTATTTTCTACTTGGTGAGTCATGGAACTTTGCAGAGATATGTTCAATTCAGGCAGAAAATTATAGGCCTTTATTCTCCTGTGAGTTATGACAGTTCCATTTGTTTCTGCATGTTGCTCAGGATGGTGTTCTGGGGACCTGCTCTGCATGTCCTTAGCTCAGAGCACAGCATGGAGATTACCATGCTGGGCCGCACAGGACACAACACTGGCAAAACAGAGAAGGGAAAGGTAGTCTAAGCCAGTTAATCAAGCTCATAGCTTCTGCTTCCTGCACAACATGTAGATCTGAAAGACAGAGTCAATAACATGGTGGGAAGTAGCTTTGATCACCATAGGTATCAGCACGGTCSATTTTACTGGCATGAAGAGGGCAGGTTTATGCAGAGACCTGTGTCAGTGTGCCTGAGGCACAGATGGCAAGCTCCAGGCCGGGGCACAATGGAGATGCAAACAGGGTTCAAAAAGGGGAGGAACTCCCTGGGAGCAGATTGGTGAATCATCAATCACAAAGTCATCACCAGGCAGTAGTAAATGTAGGTCGCAAGGCATCCTTAATCCACTTCTTCAGAGCTGCTACTGAATAAGGAGTTACGAATTCTCAAAGTCATTTATGTGCATATGAGGGGCAGCAAGAACAATAGGACAAAACCACATACCATGCATGAGCTGGGTCAGGGGAGTGAATGCTGCTCACTACTTAATGTGTTGGTAAATGTGCATTGCAGAAACATTTGCTGCCATTGGAGAGATACACAGCTGCCCTTCACATCATGTATTGCAATAAATGCATAGAAAATACACAGCAGGCAGCCCCTCATGAAGTCCTCTGTTTATTTCTGGCTCAGGAGGGTTGTAATAGCTGAATTGCTCTTTTTGCCTGTAGAAACGCTTAAGATTTTTAGGATTATGCTTAAGGAAGTCCATCTCCACCTCCTGACCAAACTCAATAAAGTTGGAGGCCACTCAATAAAGTATGGCCACATTTCCTAGACAAGAGGATCATGATTTCAGTGCAAGCCAAAAATTCATCTTCTATCTGCAATACGTCCACTTCCATGATAACAAATTAATAGCTTCACCAACTACTGCTCTTCGTCCTTCAACAATGATTCCACAAGCAGCTGCAGCTGGAGCCCAACCCAGGATGCTGGGCACCACAGTTCAGCCTCCTGCTGACCCACATCTTGCAGCAGGAGTCTCTGTATGAGATCTACTGCAAGTAGCACAATGTCTAACCTTCAAAGCCTAGGCTAGACTCTGTGCAATTTTTGAAAGTAGCCTTATAATTTATTCTTGTTGGACTGGGCTCTAGAGATGTCAAAAAGAGAAAAAGACAAAAAAGATAGGTGGCAGAAGTCAACTGGTTTCTGCCAGTTGAAGACTAATCCCAATACCCTTGTACACAGCAATGAAGGAACCCTCCAAAAATGGAGCGAACCAAGTTATAAATCCAGCAATTCCCAGATTACATCTACATCTCATTCAAAATATCTTTTCTCTTTGCGTGTAAGATATTATTAACTATTGAGTATTAACTGAGTGACTGTAATATTAATATTGCAAATATTGATGTTATGATGAAATCTGAGCTAGATTTATTCTCTAAATAAATATGTTTCTTATCTTGGACCTGGACAATATTATTCTGGCTGTGAAAAAGGGTATACTGCAATGCAAATGATGTAATGTCTCCCCTAAAAAAATGAAGTCCATTATTTCTTTCCTGTGCTCCCTTCCTGTGTTTACTGTTCTTTCCTGCATTTCCTTGTACAGTGAAGTTCTAATCAGATAAATAATACGGTGGAGGGAGCAACTGAGATTAGCAAACCTATCTCAACACTAGTGAGACTTTTTAGGTCTTTCTGAAGGCTTGACTTTGAAAGGAAAAAAATATCAGTAAAAGATACTTATAACTGTATTTTGTCTTTAGAACTTGATCTAATTATAAGAACAAATTCGTTCACAAAACATGCCCATTCTAATTACAGATTGATCAACCCACATTTTTGGTGTGCTGGGAAAAGTTAAATTAATCTTTCTGGTTTTGGGAGGAATCCATAGGGAGGAGCTTGCAGCAAGGATTTTCCAGGTGTTACTTCAGTTACCCTGCACATGAGAGGTTTTATTGAGTTTGGTAAGGCTCTGCTACCAAACAGATAGCAGAGGATATCTATTTTTAAGGATAATTATTCATGCATGTGGCACTCCATATAATTTTGAACACTTATTAGAAATGTGAATTAAAAGTTTTAAGGAGGTGTTGAGGCTAGAGTAAGTTCACAGGCAGCAGTTACACACTTGTTGATCAAGAAATTTATGACRTAATACTTCAAAGCAGCTATAGGCTTCCTGGGGCAAAAGCTGACTGCAGCCTTCAGGCAAACTATTGGATAGTGCAGAGAATGAGAAGAAACCCAGCTGCTGGGAGRAGGCAGGCAAGGTGGGCAGGACTTGCGCTGTTGTGGATCTCCCTGCTGTAGGTGATGTACACTTTTGATTCCTTTGTAGCTTTTTGGAGCTCATAGGAAATCTTAAAGGTCTAAAGCTCTTAGCTTATGATTAGACTACTGCACAGCATGCTTTGCACTCAGGGCTGCGGTCCTGGACTTGTGATTGTCAGATCAAAGGAACCTCTTGGAGAGCACCATGACTCCTTCGACTGCCCTCCTCCCTGTCGCCCTCATTTCCTTTGCATGAAAACCAAGGCACAGGTAGAACAGCAGCAGATCCTAGGCCTGCCCCCAGAATACACTTGGAAGGTGACCAGTGCATAAACTGGTATGGAATGAAGGATAGACTTGACCCCAGACATTACAGGGATAAGCATTGTACGGTAGCTAGATGTAAAAGCTTTGCTTAAACTAGAACAGTGAGTCTAACAGAAAATAAAGGACAATCTCTGGCTGATGTCCCTGTTAGTTGCCTAAAGGGCAATTCACTGGTGTCCTTGAATCCCAGAGGGTATTTTGAAGGCTACCGTTACTGAAGTGTTAAAAGTGTTTAGCACTAGGGCAACATAAAAAGATAAATAATTTTACTGAGAAGTTTCAGCTGAATTTTGATGAGACTGYAGAAACAACAAAGAGGGACAGCTGCATGTACAACCATCTTTGCAAAAGTCCTACCCATCAGTATTCTCCAGAAAGGCTAGGTTGCAAACATCAGCTCAGCCTGTCCTTGGCTGAATTTGACTGGGAGGCACAGCACTAGTGCTGTAATGGCCTTGTACAAATTAATCCTTTCATGGTTGTCACATCAATCCCAGTGAGAATGAGGAAAAGCTTCCTTCCTTCTACAAGTGTGGGAATCCCTTGGTGAATGAAGGCAGTAGGGGAAAAGGAGAAGATCCTTTCAGAGTTAAAGACTGGAAAGAGGAGAAGTCTTAGCCTTCCATTTTCTCCCTGTTTAGGTTTCACGATGGCATCATCAGCCACAGCTGTGTTCATTCTTTATAATCCTGTGCTATCTGCCAAAATATCAGGCAGCTGGGGAACCATTCATCACATCTTCTGAGGTTGTGTTTGGAAGTATTTACATGCACATGTATTTAAGAAACTATCTGTCATTGTATGCATATGTCTGTGTCAGTATTCATATCTTTAGAATACTATACATAGAAAAACTTTTTAAAACAAAGTTTAAAATGAAGTTTAAAGTTCCTGATCACAGCTAAGAAATTCCAGAAAGTGTACCTAACATGAATTCACCACCACTGTACATATACAGTTAATATTTGGATGAGCAAGTATTTTTCTCTTTGCTAAATGAACATTTTTGAAGTCCTACTCCCTTCTCTTTTCCTCCACAGTCTCAGGTCCCCCTTTTTACTGAATGGTGTTAAAAACTTGCTGTGGAGACATAATCATTAATTTTCTCATGGGACTTTCTCTCTTACAGTATTCAAGTGCTTTGGTTGTATTAATGAATTTATCTTTACACTGACTTTGCCTTCTTTCCTGCATCACCTGAAGGACATTCCAATCTGATCATAATCTGACCTAAGAAGACAGCTCACTAGCCACTTTAGAGAGATTTCTTTATGTTGCCCTGTAACACCAGTGGTCCTTATCCAGAATTTGTTATGACTTTGCAATGTTGAAAACCCAGCACTGAGTCAGTACTCAAGTTCTCTCTTCAGTCTTCTCTCTGATAAATTTACTGAATTGGTGACTTCTGTCTTAAGGTTTGTTTTTCAGTACTGGGTTATTTTCAGTAGCCTTTCCTTAAATCTCTCCAGTATCTTTATGCCCTTTTGAGCTTGAGGATACGTGGGACTGTGTGCAGAGGCAAGGGCAGCTCTAGATTTCTGCTTGGTCTTCCTCAGAGCCTGACCACAAGATGGTTTAAAGAGTCCCTTCTCCCCAAATATTAGACAAACAAGATGGTGTCTGAGATGGGAAATATGAGATAACTTTGAAAAAAATTTGCCCTATAAAACATGGAGTGAGCTATTTAAGCCTTGCAAGCATAAAGAAGAAAGGGATTTGCTTACTAAGTGTCCCTTTCTTTAGCAAAGATGTGGTTGGAAAAATTTCTATTTCCACCCTAACTTGTGTTGGAAGTGGTTCATTCTGGATTGGGCAAGACCAACTGACTGAATCACAGGCAGTGCCCAGATTAATGATTAGAAATTAGATTAGAAGACAGCAAGCGTTATTCCCCAAGTCTGCCGCTGTTCCCAACCAGGGAGTGCCAGCGGCCCAGATGTCGTTGCTCTTCCTTGAGCAGCACTCAGCAAACCTTATCCCAAACCCTGACTAATCACCACATTCCCTGTGGGGTTCTTTTCTAGGAAGACAATAAAGAAATAAGGCCATAACATAAGTTGCATTATTTTTAAAAGTAAAGCATTTGAGAAGGCTCAAGTTTCAACCACAAAAGTAACCCACGTGCTTATTTATTTCAGATACTGTTTGTCTCTGAGCTGGAGACAAAAACATCTTAATCTTATATGAACTCCTTGCATCCCCTAGGCTTTAGTATAAATACACACTACAAGCAGTGCTTTCTGAAGTGCCTCCCATGTAAACATCTGACAGCAGCAAGTATGAAACAGATGAAAGCTGTGATAACCCTGTGAAACACATGTAACTGCATATGATACATGATGTCAGCAGTATTTTAAATGGGAAGTGTAAAGCAATTCTGGAAAATGTATGTTTAACCTCATGTTATGAAGATGCTAGATTTTTTTTAATGCAGTAAGATTAACGGGAAGAGAATTTCGTTATTTTGGATCACAAGAAGAAAAAAAGCTTGGTCTCTTTAGTTGGATAATTTTATAAGTGGCTGAACAAAAAGAAAAAAAAAAGGCAAACCAAAGGTAGCAGAAAGATTTATTCATGGCTTAGAAATATGCAGTAATTCACTTAGATAAGGAAATGTTTACTCAGGGGACAAATCAAAACAAACACAAAAAACCCTGAGAGCTGTGTGCTCTTAGCAGGGAAGCCAGTAATGATTATCAAATGCATGAGTCTCARTGTGAAATTATAGGCTGTGATTTAGCAGATGTGCTGCAGTATTTCGAACCTTCTTGATTCTGTGGTATTGTATGTTTTGATCACCTCAATAATACACAACTTAAAAAGGAATCCTAGAAACACAAGAGGCCAGAATGCCTTAAAATATTCACAGCTATGGCCAAAATGAATGACAAATAGATTTGCAGAGCCTTTGAATATGTATTCAACAGGACCCAAGGTACCTGGCCTTCAGGTTATGCTGAGATTGTATAAAATTTTTACAGGTGTCCTGTAAAGATGTTTAATTGCACTATATTATCCAGCCACTAGATGTCTGCATACTATAGAGCTTCAGGCAATGTTTGGTCCCCAGTATAAAAGGCAGACAAAGAAAATTCGATATCTGTGGATGTCTATCTATATTATAATTTGGTATCATTTTTTTCTGACATATACCCCTTGTTAAAGGATGTAGCTGTGGGCTAAGAGAAAATCTGCAAGGAAATTATATATATGAAAATTAAGGGTAATTTCTTTTAAAAATAGAAGGAAAACTGTAGATTAAGCCGTCTGCCTAAGTCACATCTTGTAGATAAAATTCGTAAATAAATGCCTGCCATTGAGTCAAAATTAGTCCTACCTGTGTGGGCAGGAATTACGATTAAGCAGGTTATTTGGCTCAAAKAAGCTGCAGCGAACGTGACGAAGACGGCAGCAAGGCTGTGGGAGCAAGCGTACCTGGGAGTAAGGGTGGGTACAAGAGGGTGCCCGGGAGGCAAGGCAGAGGCTCAGCACGGGAAACGGGCAAGGTCACCGTCCCGCTGGCACAACGGGTTCCAGCGACCGGAGCGCCGCGGGCCATTGCCCGTAGCCGCCGGGCCTGCGGCAACCGCAGCTGTGCAATTCTGCTGCCTCCGTGGGTGTTTAGCATATTTTTGGCTCAGGGCATAGGTTTCCTCAGCAGCCATGTGGCTGCGTTGGAGATGGCCGTGTTGTGGCCAGCAGCAGAACTTCTACTTTCTACTTTGAGGATTGCTGTGATTTCCAGTGTTATCTTGCCTCAGAAATCTTCAGGGTTCCTCACTATTTTTTGCTGGTTCTTACTGACGAAATTGAACTCATTTATTAAGTTTGGCTGACAAAAATAACACAGTTGGTGTTTCAGGAAATGGAAAGTTGAGAACCACCTTCCAAAGGCAGCTGTCAGGGTCCTTATTCAACTCCTGCGAAATGATTGCTCCACGGAGACAGAGCATGGTTTGATCAGGTACCAGCTCTGCAGTAGTATTAAAACCATAAGAGCCCACGCCCAACCACGGCTGCTCGTGAATGGAGCTGTAGGTTTTCAAGAAGACTGTCAAAAACRTTAAGAATATGAGCCCAAAATGGGCCTCTTGAAGGTTTCCATTTTCCYTGGATGGCGGTCAGGAGCTTCTCTGCTTTGAAAGTTGGGGGAGTGTGGGCAGGAGCCAGCAGGGTTTCTGGGTATCTTACTGCATGGTGGTGTCCTCTTGCTGCTCCCTGCTCTTGGGGCACAGGGTTAGCTGYTCCTGACTCATGCGGGCTGCCAGCGAGCCCCTGGAAGATGGGCCAGTTGCATTTGTCTTGCCTGCAAGGAGGAAAAAAAATAGAAATTATACCTTTTGACATTTTTAGTATTTTTTTTCTGAACCAGAACTTTTTGTTTTATATGAGAATACCCTAAAGTATTGAAATTTAAAATTTCAACCAGCTTTAGTTACACTCCATAAGACTTTTGTTATATTAGCTAAGTTTATCTTTCCATTTGGCCTATTGCTCTCTTCAAGACCAACCTGTATTTTACCCTTGTTTTGTTAAATATTTTTAACTCTCAAAAATTCCCTCCAGAAAAGAAAAAGAGGAATGTTCTTTGAAAAAGTAACTGGAAGTTGTCCTGTAAATGAAGAGAGTAATAGTGTGTGGTTTCTTTGTTATGTCTAAATATGAAAGACCTCATGATCTTGAATACACAGCTCCTCTTAATACCTAGCCAATTAGAAAAGAGCAACCTGTTATTACTTTGACAATCCTTTTCTACGAAAAGCAAAATAGCTATGTGTAGAAGAGATTGCTTTCTATGTTTTTTTCTGTAATACTGCTTTTTTGCCAACTTCTAAGATAGAAGAACCCAAATATCTTAGATTTTGACATGTTGCTTGGAATGATTTCCTCCCACCTGCACTGCGTCTCCTAATAACTGCTCTCCCTAATAGGCAGTTATTTTTTTTTACTCTGAATGTAGTATATTGCTGACCAGTCTGGAAKCTCATTTGGCAGCAGGAGATCAGGTAATGACATATCCCCATTGCCCTTATGCCTGTTCCTTTCACTAATGGATAAAAAAAGGAGAGAATAGGAAAACAATCAAAACATGGGCTCCTTCCAACTGMAAAATTTTGTCTGATAGTTTAGTTGTGGTGGGTGTCCACAGGCAGGAGCACCTTGTCACCCAAAACGAAGCAGTCATACCCATAAGAGGAGGACATTAGGCATAGAGTAAAGAAAGGAGTCATAAATGAGCCAAATCTAAATCTGCTCTTAGTAGTTTTTCAATTACTAATTTAATGCCATCATGTGRTATTTTTATCTCCTTAGTCTATTAAATTGTCTTTCATTAGTTTTTAATGAGTTTTTCTTCTTCTCCTCCAGGTCAAGTCTTCCATTTTTATTGGTACATTCTTTTTGTTTGTTAACTTCCAGCTGTACAGCCTTATATTTAGAGTTGTAGTAAAGTATATTCAAGTCAGACCCAATGTGCAATCCAGACCACTTTATCAAAGTGACCTGCAAATACTTATGATCAACGAACATTAAAGTGAAAAGGTTCCCTCAGTTTATTTAACTTGATTTTCATAACATAGGTTACAGAATTTCTTCCAGTAATTCTTTTCTTCCAGTAATTCTTTCATCAAGTCGAGCTCTTATTGACCTTCCATCTAGTCTTGAAGCTCATTTAATCCATACTCTCCGTGACTTACATGTAGTATTGCATGGAACCATATTTATGTTACATGTATCTTTGTACTTCGTTTTCACATTTTCTTTCCCTGACCTTTTTTTTTAAAAAAAACCCCTCAGATCTCATTTTTCCTCCTTAACTTTCCTACAGCTTCTATACTTTTTACTCTCTTTCTAGATTCTTTCTGTCACATGCAGTTTTGTCAACAGCACACACACACAGGCTGTGTTTCCGCAGTGTAAAATCTATGTGCTGCTGGATCATCCTGTGGTACAAATCTGATCTGAATGAGGCATGGCCATATTTCTGATGAATAAGCCAGAGTACAGGATATGGATATATGCCAACCCTTCATCCCAGCTATGGGTAAACAGATGATGTGTATTCAGCATAAAATTAGAGTGGGCAGGATGAGCTAAAAACTGATCTGTCAAGACAGATTGAAGTTGTACTGAAAATTCAAAATATTTGGAACAAATTTGAACTGACAGACTGAAGTTGTTTTAGTGTTTTGTGTCATATGGCCACAGGGTTTTTGATCTTGTAATAAACATTTTAAAACAGGTTTACTATCTTGTCAAACTGCAGTTTCTGCAATACCAATGTCAGTGAAGTAATAAACTATCCAATATTAAGACCAGAAAGAAATCTACTTGTAATTTCACGTGAGCCCCTGAACAACACAGACGGTATTATTTCCTTCATTAATCTGCGTTGTGTTCGACAATCTGACATGATTCTGCTTTAGTATCAAGGTCCCATGATATAAAATACATGAAGTATCCAGTAATACAACAACGTTGTTTGTTTGTTGCAGGTTGCGCGCATGATTTAGCGTGCGTGTCTCTGGGGTTGGTACCTGGAGTCACTCACGCTGTCCATTGGTATTGCTCTTAGTTCAGGTACAGCGATCCTCAGTCCGAGTCCCGGCACCCGCTGAGCTCCCTCATTTCAGRGGATGTTTGGCCCAGCACAGTGATCCGTGCTGTGCAGTGTGAGTGGCTGGTGAGACACATGTGCCTTAGGACGTTGCTCCTAGCTACCTTTCAACTGTTACTTGCAGCTCACCCCTGCAGCAGGATAACATGAAGGCTCTGCATTTCCAGGAAATGGTGACCAGCGTTGCTTTCCAGGAGACAAGGGTGCTTGTGGTCTCCTAGGAACTGAGAAGGAGAAATCACTCATTCAGTTCTCAGCGAGGAGGTAGCACGGCTAGTTCCCTTCTGCCAACTGAGACCAGCCAGAGCTTGGCTTGGCTCAGCAGCACTCTGCTCTGTTGATGCCTGCAGCCARATAGCCACCAGCAGAATAGACAGAGGAGCTCAGGTCCTCTGGTCTTATCAGGGAGAGGCAGGCAGCAGCAGCTGCCCACATTCAACCTGTCTGCAAGAGTGCTCCACAGCTATTGCTGCAAGCTAATGCTTCTGCCAGCATYAGCCTAGCCGGGAGATGAGAGCTGCCAGTGCCACCTCCCAGACCTGACCGGTGTCTGYAGCTTTGTGTAAGCCACTAGCTGTGGGTAAGAGAAGGCTGTTGCTGGTGGTTGCCACACTGTGGAAGTCTGTTGCCTGCTCCCTCCCAGCTGAGATCCACATTTGGCCATCCRATAGAGACTGTTTCTGCACCAGCTTAGCAAGCTCAGCACGTCTGGGGCTCAAGTCTCAGACACAGAATGGAGATATAGTCTAAGGGAGACTGCACTAACAGCAGAGACTGCAAACCACAACAAGCTAAGAAAAAGCTTTTCAGGCCTTYGCAGGGAAAAATGACAACAGCTGCCAAACTCTGAACTGTATGAGACAACAGTTGTCATGCTCATCTGTATATCTGCAAGTTGGCTGGGGGGCAGCTGAGTGACAAGGTGAGAAGGAAAACAGGAAACAAACTTRGTGGTGAGAACTCAGAAGAAATTCAGAGCAATCACGCAACAGATCTTCAGTGACAGCCAAAAAAGGTTCTTGACCACTTCAGAAAGGATGTAGATCTCTTTTTGTGTACAAAGAGTGTCAGAGATCCTTTAATTTTTTTAAAAAAAATGAATAAAATGATTAAATGAGGAATTAATGACATGTAAAAGGCATATAAGAATGTATGAACCTCTCAGGAAAAGGTATTTATCCCTTTCTATCCACTTCATTGCACAAGACACCTTGATTTGATGGGATTTGGCTTGGATTTCATCAAAGGGTAGAAATTTTCTCTCAAAGTGACTGTGTCACTTTTTAAAAAATCTAGCAAGTTGTCTACCTGTGCATATTCACAGAATCACAAAGAATCACAGAATGGTTGAGGCTGGCAGGGACCTCTGAAGGTCATCTAGTCCAACCTCCCTGCTCAAGCAGGGTCACCTAGAGCATGTTAGACAGGGTTGCATCCAGGTGGGTTTTGAATAGCTCCAGAGAAGGAGACTCCACAACCTCTCTCGCCAACCTGGTCCAGTGCTCCGTCACTCTCACAGGGAAGAAATTCCCCCTCATGTTCAGGTGGAACTTCCTGTGCTTCAGTTTCTGCCCATTGCCTCTTGTCCTGTCACACAGGACAACTGAAAAGAGTTTGTCCTCATCCCCTTGACACCCTCCCTTCAGGTACTTGTACACATTGATAAGATCCCCCCTCAGTCTTCTCCTCCCCAGGCTAAACAGGCCCAGCTCTCGCAGCCGTTCCTCGTAGGACAGATGCTCCAGCCCTCTGATCATCTTTGCAACCCTACGCTGGATTCTCTCCAGTAGCTCCATGTCTCTCTTGTCCCAGGGAGCCCAGAACTGGACACAGTACTAGAGATGAGGCCTCCCCAGGGCTGAGGAGAGGGGCAGGGTCACCTCCCTCAACCTGCTGGCAACAGTCTTCGTCATGCACCCCAGAATGCCATTGTCCTTCTTGGCCACAAGGGCACATTCCTGGCTCATGGTCAACCTGTCATCCACCAGCACTCCCAGGTCCTTCTCTGCAGAGCTGCTCTCCAGAAGGTCAGTCCCCAGCGTGTACTGGTGCCTAGGGTTATTTCTCCCTAGGTGTAGGACTCTACACTTGCCCTTGTGGAACCTCATGAAGTTTCTCTCTGCCCAGGTCTCCAGCCTGTCCAGGTCTCTCTGAATGGCAGCACAGCCCTCAGGTGTGTCAGCCACTCCTCCCAGCTTGGTAGCATCAGCAAACTTGCTGAGGAGGCACTCTGTGCCCTCATCCAGGTCATTGATGAAGAAGTTGAACAGGATGGGACCCAGTGCTGAGCCCTGGGTGATGCCACTAGCCACAGGCCTCCAACTAGACTCCACGCCACTGATGACGACCCTCTGAGCTCTGCCTTTCAGCCAGTTCTCAATCAATCTCACTGTCTGCTCGTCTAACCCCCACTTCCAGAGCTTGCCTAGGAGCATGTTAAGGGAGACAGTGTCCAAAGCCTTGCTGAAGTCAAGGTACACCACGTCTGCTGCTCTCCCCTCCTCTACCCAGCCAGTCATTCCATCGTAGAAGGTATCAGATTGGTTAAGCAGGATTTCCCCTTGGTGAATCCATGGTGCCTACTCCTGATCATCTTCTTTTCCTCCATATGCTTGGAGATGATGTACAAATTCAGGCATTATCTGACTCTTTCTCAATTCTATTAGTCCTGCAGCTCCAGTGGCAGGATGAATTGATCCATTCTCCTTTTTGACCCACAGATCTCCAGAATATGTGATTCCAACCAGAGTATGTGATTCCRAACATGAATAATCTCTTTATTTCCTGTTTTTCATGCATTGGAGAATCCTTAGGGATGCTCCAAATGCTTCACACTTTCAGAGCTCTATTCAAGACCTGTCTCTTCCACAATATCTCAGGTGAGCYATCCATTAGCAGTRRGCGATGACCTGGCAGCTATTTCTTSTCTACTCACCATGTTTGCTATACACTTGTTATAAGACACACACATGTTTTCCTCTTGCTGGAGGTGTAGTGAGATCTTCTGATATCTGGCTATTAACAGTTTGCCCTCTCTACTCATGCACTTGTCAATAAATATTTATTCAAATACTTAAATATTCAAAAAATTAAAGTGTGATAGTTRATTGGTTTCACCACAAACTTCTACAAAATTACATTGGTTTTACCCAGAAATATAGTAAGTTCCTTCGAAGATGGTTTGCTGGCCCTGGCACAGGAATCAGTCTTCTTCCTAACCACCTTTTTACCCATTGCAAGACTGTGATCCCATCTCCCCACTATCCTCTGTCCTCTGAAGAAAGCCTGGCTCACCAGTACTCAGCTCCAGTATTTTCGGCACCTGGTATTTGTCTTGTTCTAGTTCAAACTCTGAGGTCTGGGAGATGGTGGCTCTGCTCCACTTGCTGAATGTGCTGTATGATGAAACCCTGACCTTGCTGGCGGACTGCAGTACCGGTGGCAACCAGGTGCTGCAGTCAGTCTGCTGGTGATTTCTGATGATTTCTTCCCTTTTATCTTTGAGTCCCTCAYGGGGTTCGCCCTGGAGGGCAGAAATTCACCCCAAGCCAAATCCACTATCTGGAATGAAGAAATGGTCACTGTTAAATTTCTGTGGGCCTTGTCAAATTTCTGTGGGCATCTGRTTAAATATTAACTAATCCCTCTTTGCTGTTTGAGTGTAAATTAATAGAGCAAAATATTTTTGTGCATGACCTATCATAGAACCATAGAATAGAGATTGGAAGGGACCTCTGGAGATCATCTAGTCCAACCCTCAGCATAGTCCATAYRGGGATTGAACCTGCAACCGTGGCATTAACAGCACCACGCGCTAACCAACTGAGCTAAACCTGCCCCCATACCCATAAGTTAAAAAAAGAAATAATAAAAAAAGTAAGCAACTATGTTCTGGGCAAAACAGAAAACCTCCTGATCAGAAAGCGAACTATTTATACTTGCTCTTCAGACAATCACGCACGAGCTAATTTTAAATTGATTTCATTTCACACCTATTTCATAGCTCTTTCCTAATTCCATATACACTTAATTAATTCCTAATTGACATCGTACTTCTCCCACGCCAAGCTCCGCTGTCACTGCTGTTTACTGATTTCCAGAACCAACGGAGGAGCACCGCCGGTGCCGGCTCGGCGTCGCTGAGGCAGAGCCAGGAGAACGCAGCGAGAGGCAGGAGGGCGTCACGTTGCTGCTTCTGAACAGCCAAGCTGTCGTCGTTAGAGGGATCCGCCGAGCTCGGCTGGCACAGCCCCGTGGAAAGCTGCCTCGATAACCATTATTTTGCCCCGTTTATGTTGAAAAAGGCAGGGCTGGGGGTACGACGTTACCTCCCTCCCTKGAGTGAGGTTTTCCGCCGCCGCCTCCAGCAGGTGACAGTTCTTCACTGAGGCTGCTGTAGTTAGCTTTGGTGTGAGGGGCGCTTGGGCCAGAGGGATCCAGAACGGAGACTTGCACGGCTTCGCCTATTCCTCGCAAAAAAGTTTTAATTTCACACCTTGATTACGGATGGTGGGAATACCACGGCAACGCACAGGCGCAGGCCCGTGGTGCAATAGTGCCATCAGCTGTTCTGAATCCGTACAGCAAACGGCCACCGGGGTTTAGAGCCTGTCGTGGCAGTCTGGCATAGGAGCGAGACTTTCCTGTCATTTAGAGCCATCGCTTGTGAAATCTCCCTTGTGCAGAGTCACATCTGGGTAAAAGGGTTGCTCAGACACACCAAGACCAGMAACTAGAGACTCAGTTCTTCACAAACCAAACTGATGTTCCTAAATTTTGCCACCAGAGGATGTACCAAGCACATTTTTGCTGGATCAACATATAAACAAATTAAAATAACCAGATTTACCAGCAGAGGTAGCATAACTTCTGTATAGACATGGGAAGTTTTAATGTAAACAACAATTCATGGAAAAGGTAGAGAGAGACAGGGAAGTTAGGCATTGCATTTCTAATACATGTATCCCACTAGTTTGTGAATCATTAGCATATTAAAYGCTAAACACATTTCTGATTTCTTTAATGTTTTACTAATAAAGGGAAGATCTAAATTAGGCCACTTCCAGTCTTTAACGCAGCTTCTTGCAAAGACAGCAGCCATTTTGATGGCTGAATATATATATATATATATTTTTTTTTTGCAGTAATTAATCTTTTAGATGTGGGACAGTCAGCAATTTTGGTACCAGGCAGAACAAGGAGTGTTCAAAGAGATGACGGTGGCTAGATGGAGGCAGTGACTCACAAGCCATTTGAAAAATGGTTGCTATAAAAAGGAATGGTAAGAACATCAACTGTAGATAACAAGATAACATTTAAGATTGGTGTTTTAGAGGAAGATCTGTAATCATCTCAAAGGGAAATGTCAAAGACTACTGAATGGTTACATCCTCTATCAACAAGAAAGTATACATTTTTAACTGAAGAAAACAGCAAACTTTCTCCCACCATTTTTTCTCCTTATTACAGGAACTGAACATTTTTATGAAGCTGCAAGTATATTTCAAATATACATTCTGAAATTGTATAATATAATGAGATCTTCAGAAATACATACTCTGCAACAATTCTGTTTTCAAACTTCATTCTACTTCAAACTACTCTTCTCCATGTAGTTTAATGGCAATGCCACCCCTTCCTTCAGCATTCAGTGGAATAGGATCAAGATTTTTTTTCTTCAAAAACAAAAGATTTGTCATAGCACACTGAAATGAAAATTAGTATTTACAGGCATTTGATTTTCTGTAGATAAATGAAGTTATGTGGTTATGAGTCTGTCTTAGAACTGACTAGGTCTAGCTAACTCATGTTTATGYCTCTGTGTTTATTTAGTCATAAAGTCTCGTGTGAAAAAATTACTTAACTTTCTGAAAAAAACTGTTTACCCAGTATRTGCCCTTCATGTACTATGGCAAACAGACATGCATTTGGATGGATTAAGGAAGCACTCACTCGTGCAGCTTAAGGTCTGCAGAGGAGAGTTATTCTTGATATACGGTAAACTGCAGTTAGCGTTAATTTGAATGGGCGTATCAGTATAAAGATTAGCAGAATATTTTCCTGCCAGTTACAGTGGTCATGATATCTGCAATTGCTGTGGTAAAAGCAGTGGATGGCAGATTTGCTTATATTCACCTGCTACATTGTAAATRCAGTAGGTTCTTTTAATTAATAGCATCATTTTTTAAAACTGTCRCAGACTTGTTTGTTGCTAATATTACTAGTCCCTTAATCATATCACTTTGAACTCAGAGGACAAATGGTAGGAAGCTTGTATGTTACCATAAATTTGTTTATTGAGCAGCCACTTCCAAAATGAATAATAGCAAATAAGCAAATTCTGTCTGAGTACTTTATCATACTCCTGTGTTCCCATGATCAGTGCTAAGTATATGTTCATGACTGCTGGAGCCCTKTGCACATTTGTAACCCATCAGGTGGCCTGATCATTTCCTCTCAATATGGGAAGTCACTTTTCCGTACCCTCCCTTTGCAAGAGCAGACCGAGAGACAGGGAATTGGGAGCCCCTAACAGCTCAGCTCCCTGTTTTCAYTTTGGCCTGTGCTGTTCATAAGCCTCCATCAGCAGCTTCCCTGGTATGYACATGAAAATCCCCCAGCTTTGAAATATCAGAAAACAGCATCCCTACTCTTGACTGCCTTTGGATCTTCTCTATCTGCAAACACTATCTGAAGAATACAAACAGAAATCAGACACATCATAAGTGTCTTATATGTACATATACACAACTGAATGAGCAAAATTCAATTAACAATTAAGGCATTGATGCAGATTACAATTCAAGTATTAGTAGAGGTTTTTTTGCTAGGACCTCGCAGTGTCTGTCCTCTCAGAGCCCTGTTCAAGCACAGATTCCAGCATGGTGTTGGAGGYAACCTCTGGATACAGGATCCTCTGTGTCCAAGTGAATCTGAACCAAACTCACCGCAGCCAGAAACACTGGGCACACAGGCAGCAGCKTCCCTGCAGGGCAATTTTGTGAAGAAGTTACTTCTGAGATACCTATTTATGAAGAGAGTAGAGAACCAGGCATATCTGCTCTAGTCCAGCCATTCCTTACTGTAATGTTGTTGTTTGCTGCTGCCATTTTGTGCAACTCCACAAAATCTCTTTTCACGAGGGTCAGAGTCTCCATGTGAGGACCTCAGAGCAGCACAGCCTTTAGAAGGGACGGCAAGYAGGCTGTGGGAAGCAGGCAGCCCTCTGCTCTGTCCTGCTGAACCATACCCACACCCAAACCAGAATCTGATTCACTTTACTCAGGAGCTGCTGGTGCACATTTCTTTTGCCCTTTCTTTTGCACAGTATTCCTAATAAGGTATTGACACTTATGCAACTAAAGAGTAGACAAATCCCAATAGAATATAACACATAGCACAATGCATAAGAAACACCATTACTTGGGTGATCAGTGCCCGACAGAGCTGGTTAGAGCAGGCTTTCATCCTGGAGAACACTTTTGTCTCTGGGGTTTACATATATGATCCTAAAACTGAATTTCTCTCACAACTGTGATGTCAGAAACCCCAAAGAGTTTTTAGTTAGCTTATTGTGGGAGATTCGGTTATATTTCACATTGTATTCTCCTCTGCACTGGACATATCTGGAACCAATTTCTGGTGTGTAATTTGATCTGAAACCTCAGTGTAATCACTAGCACTTCTGAGGCTTCTCAAATAGGTGGCTGACAGGAAGCTGCCTGGTTAYATGAGTTTTAACACGTCTTTCGGCTAACTCTAAGACTCAAATGCAAAATCTGGTAGAACATACAAGCACATCATGTGGATTTACGATATTTGCTTGATGACTCTGGAGCCACAAACCGATGAATGAATTACAGGGAGATAAATACAGCATTTTCTTTTGCCAAATGCAATTCTGTCCCAATACTTTTCATTGCATTATTTAATTGAAAACAGCTTCCATTTTGCTCAACCTAGCAATTTGAAAGTTTAAGATAAGCCACGTTTCTTTGTTTGAATACACTGTCAAATGCATTTGAAAATAAAATGCTTAATCATGATAATGTTAAGTCTACTTCTTATGTTTGTGGGTTTAAAATGTTAAACTTAATAACTTTGAAATTGGGCCAATCCTGCTTTGCTTAAAGTCAATGGGAATTTTGCCAGTGAAATGAAAGCCAAGTTTGGACCTATATTTTAAGTTCAGGCTTTAGAATTCCACAGGAGCTCAAAACTTCCAGTTCTTGGGAATTAAATATTTCCAAATGCACTGAGCTGACTGAGTGCAAATCACTGCCACATCTCCAAAATAGCATTCAAAAGAAAGCAGACAAACAGTGAAATATTTTTTCATACTGCTACTAGAGTCTGGAGTTTTAAAGTAACAGTGACACACTGGAAAAATATACCTTTCTTCCGGAAGAGTTGTGTTTCTCCAAGGCATAAGCCCCGCTCCCACAGGCAACTCCTCACAAGGTGAATTACAAAGCACAGATACTGTCTATTGTCTTCAGCAAACCTGTGCACAGCCTGGGAGACCWCCTACACAAAGTAACTGGGTAGCACTATCTGCTAGATCCACTTCAAACATTTTTGAAAGAATCTGTTAAGAAAATATAAAAAAAAATCTGGATACAGTTTTTTATTACTGATCTTCTTAATTTTGAGTGAATGGTTTAAAACGAAGATCAAGAAAGTTTTAAATGCTATTTTTTTTTTACTAATTCCACTTAAATGAATCTAATAAAGTCTTTCTCAGTTGTTACAAAATCCTAATACACTCAGTAGGCAGAGTGTATGGACCAGATAAGCTTAACCTCAGAAGAGAATGAATATTCTATTCTGCATTGAACTCTTTTGAATAAACAGTCAAAATACCTCATGGAAAACATTTTRGATGAGTACTCTATGAAATCCCATGTGAAATTACTTCAATTAACACTTTAATTACGGTCTGAGAATGCAAGCACGCCTGAAGGAAAGCAAGAGAAGCAGGACCAAACACACGGCATTGTTTAATCACCAAATTTAAGACATTGGTCTCCCCAGACATGTCAATTAATCTCCTGCTTTGGAAGAGGCTTCGTCCCTCTCTCCTTTTAGCAAGCAGAAAGCCCAGACTAGCTCTGTAGCTCAGGTACGAACCATGTGCCTCCAGTGGAAGAGCGTCACTAAGCCTAAGCACCTGGTTTCCTAAAACTGGCACCTGCAAGGCTTCAAGCTGAGGGTTTACAGACCTTTGGTCCAAAGGAGTCCAAAAATATTGTCAGAAAAATTGTAAAGATCCTTCACAAATGGATTGACACATTTCATAAAATATTATTTTATCCAAGTTTTAATTTCTTTGCACGTTATTTCATTACAAAGGATCAGTGCAAGTTATTTTCTGATTTCTGTGACATACTCCAAGGCCCCTGAATCTTGAGGAACTAGTCTGAGAAAACAACCTTGTTTTGCAGATAACTGAGTATCCTTGCTYCCATTGCACAACCCTGAGGAATGGCTGGTGGCCGGGGAAAAGGTGCTGATCACTGCATTGGGAATGGCAACATAGAGCCAGCATGAAGGTGGAAAGGCTGGTGGGGTCATTTGAGGTGAGGTGAGTGAATATGGACATACAAGCTTTTTATCCAGGGATTAAYAAGGAATTAAAAATTTCATTTCATWGGAATCGGTGGGACCTGTTAATATTTGGCAGCATATTCTAGATTTACATGAAAACGTAGAGAATTCATCATTTCCTTTCCTTTACTCATCTTATGGTAAAGTGAYCTGATTTTAAGAGACTAAGAAAGTCTATAGATCCTACAGTCTTTGAGGGCTTTTGAGCAGTAATACCTTCTTAAAACCRTAATAAACTATCTATGTGGAATTTTTTCCACAGCAGGATGCATATTTGTAAGTGTAACTTGAAGTGCAGAAAAGTGCATTACTATGTCTTTCAATGAATTATATTTATGTCATAATAATTCTATCTTACTTTGGATGAATAATGAGGGATTTCTTTTATTTATCTGGGAAAGATGGAGTTTGGGGTACAAYGTAGTGCTTAAATAATTGCCAAGTCACCGTAAAGACATTACTTTATTTAATGTGCACAATCTTACATTCAGTCAACTGATGATACAAGCCAAGCAGAACTAATCATAATATTGAAGGTGGATACTTGCTGCCAGCATCTCTCCTGCATTTACCAGATGAGCTGTTTACAAGCCTAAATGTGAGCTACTTAATYGTGAGTGAATTGAGTTTTTAAAATAAAATGTAGTTAAAATTAAGTAAAAATGTTCAATAAGAAGAGTTAGGGAGCTCTAGTCTGACTACAACTTGTTTTTTCTGTAGCCATGTCATTTAGCAGTGAAATTATCCTCACTTTTAGACTGCTCATTCTCTCACCATCCCTTTAAAGTACACATATCCATYGTTACAGAGAAATGGATGTCACAACTAGCTTTCACAAAATCTTAGAAAACAAAGCTTAAAGTGACCTGCAGTGTTCATCTGTCCAACCCCAGGCAGGATCAGYGACACTTAAGTCTTTCCTAGCAGATGTTTATTCAGCCTGGTTTAACTTGTCTAATGTTCTAGCCCGAGAGATCCTGTGAGCAGATGCAGATCTCTTCTACTGCCAGTGGAGGTCACCTCTTTATCTTTGGTCTTTAGATCCAGAACTCAAATATAAATGTGTGTTTTTTGYGATATCATTAGGAGAAAGGATAAAYGAAATACATTACCTAAACTCACCAGTGCTCACTGGAAGACCAGTAAAGGTTTACTCAAATCTATCAACCTCTTCATTTTTAGTGATGATCTATTGCCCTTTCATTTTGGGCAGAAAATCACTAGTGTTACTGGATTTGTGGCTCTCTGTGTAGCTGTTGCATATTCCTGTATGGCTAGTGAGTACATGCAGCTGATGGCACTGTGCTCTTGGTGACCAGTCCCTGCAGGTGTCCTCTGCAGGACAGGAGTYCAGTACCTCCAATGGACCTTAGATTCACTGTGCAGGCTGTGTTCACCAGCCAGGGGATGGTATTTTGCTATTCYTCRATGGAGAAATAAAGCAAAAGGCAAKAATTAGGAATATGCTTGGACATGATCTTGTGYAACATGCTTTAAGCGAGCCTGCTTGAGCACGGGGGTTGGACTAGATGATYGCCAGAGGACTCTTCCAACCTCAACCTTTCCGTGATTCTGTGATTTTTGGCTGAAACTAARGTTTTTTGGCTGCACTAAAGATTTTTGGCTGCACTAAAGAAAAACCTAATTGTTATTATGAATCTGCCATCATAGT
Organism: Rhea americana; assembly: GCF_003343005.1. Lineage (NCBI taxonomy): Eukaryota > Metazoa > Chordata > Aves > Rheiformes > Rheidae > Rhea > Rhea americana. The sequence goes on from NW_028186523.1 coordinate 2,346,562, forward strand.
AGTGCCATCATACAAGCATGAATATCATTGTCTAAATTTTATGTATGTGGAATATAGGTACCAGGAGACTAAGTGACTTTTGTGTSATCAAAAATAACCAAAAGCTCTCAAGACTTTGCATTGGTGAAGGATGTGGGCACCTACTTACGCACACATGTGAGAGAAAAGGTCCTGCCTGTTCTTTAGAGGAAATGTTTTCCTTCAGACTCTGAAAGTACTGAACATTTAGTGACCTCTCTGGAAGGAAGAAGAGATCCAACYAGAATGTAGCAGGCAGGCTTTTTACCTTCTGAAATTTGTTTCTATCATTTGTATGATCCTTAAAGAAGGTCTTGGATTTGTTACTTCCACAAGATCATGTCTAGACAATGTGCTACTTTTTCACGATTGCAATTTGTACATACAACATTTTTAAACCTATTTATTAACTTCTTACGTATATGACAGCTAATGCGAAAAAGAATATAAAGAGAGGACTGTAGATTTTTTTTCCTCAGAGAAGTTTCTTGCAAAAAAAAATAGAAAAGTTTGATAAAAATTCTTCTTGCACAGCTAAAGCAAACTGTTCCCAAGCACAAACTGATTAATAATGCTCTTTTAAGTGAGCAGATCCAACCTATATTTCCAATTTTATCTTAATCACATTAATAGTACTTAACTGGCATCAACAGATATTTTGTGCATCACTCTCTCAATRTGGCAATGTGTTTATACATTCTCCTTATGTGTGTTCTCTCTTTACTTAAATAGTAGCCGCCTAGTTTGGTTTATTGTGCAAACTCAAATAGCTCATCAAGCTTTATTTTGTAGTAACATCTGGTGGGATAAATACTTCACTAATGCCACCTCAAGTTTTCCTCTCAAGATGCATGTCATTTTACTTATTCATAGAAGCCCAGCTATTTTTCAGTATCCCTTTGCCATTATACTTTCAATTCATCTGCATATATCTCAAGATAGTGTAATCAAAAATGTTTTCTCTGAGGGAGATCTGATTAATATTTCATAAATACCTAATACTTTTTGGTGCAAGATGGCAACGTGTCATCTTTCTTTATAGCTGCTGCACACTGAATCAAACAGTTAAATATTGACTAGCAATATGTCGCTTTTATCTACTCTTAATTTACAGTTATGATTCTTTCTACATTGGATTAGATAAGCAGAAAACTTTCCCTGGTTTGGATTTCTGCATAACCGGTAATCACTGGTACTGTCCCTGTTTAGCCAGAAGCTGCTCTGGAGACTCTCACTATTTTGTCTGGAGCTACTCGGCAATGTTCTGCTACTACTGTGGAGCCCTACTGGAGTGCATACTCGATAGCGGGGACACCAGAGCAGCAGTCCTCCGCGATTCCCTCATCCAGAAGAACTCTTCCATTACATTATTGTTATCAATGATGTATAGAGTTGAAGCAAGGATATCTCCTTCCTTTCAGAATAGACTGTTCTAGTAAATGTTGAGTTTTTACCACAAACAAAGCTTAAGGGTGCATGCAGCTAACCTGTATTAACTCTGCAGTTGTTTATAATCTTCTCTGCACAGAAAAGGAGACATAAACCTTTTCTTCAGAAAGTATAGCAACTATTAGATCATTTGTTAATATCTTCAGAAATACATTTCCAAAGAACTCATAAAAAAAGTGTAGCTCTTATTACATTTTTTATGTTAAGTAAAAATCTTGCTGATGCTACAGTCATTTTACACTATTTTGCACTTTATGCCACTAGTATACTTAAAGTTATATGTCATAAACTTTATATGTTATATGTCACAATYTGAATAAAGAAGTGCAAGATACAACATGTTAACTGAAGGATCTTGATTCTATAATATCTGTGGAAATATGAAAGTTGTAATTTTTGTAAAAATATGGTTACTCTCTGTACCAAACTCACTGAGAATCTGATATTTTGATATCGATGAAAAAATATGGATATTTTTCTTATAATGTGCATGTACACTGCATATACTAAACCCAGYGTTTTTAAAATAAATATTGCGTGCCTAAGTAGTTAATTGTACTTCATGGATGTTAAGACCATCACCTAAGTGGCAGTCTTCAATATAGATTTTTAAAATTTCTTAAATATGGAATTTTAGTGATCAATTTTTATACTATTTATCCAGAAATCTCTCTAGCTAATAATAGCAAATATGTAAGTATGTCTTTGATGCAAATAGTTAGAAAATGACTTTCGCCTATCTGAGAAAAATGTCAAGAAAGTAGATAGCGGGATGGAAATACAGTACTACTCCAGCATCATCATGTATGTAGGCTTCACAGAACTGCTTACATTTTACATACAAATCTTGACAYATGGTTTTATTATTTGTTTGTTTTTATATTTTCCTGCAGACTTATAGACATTATCTAGTGCATATTTTCATTAACTATCTTTCTTTTTAACCTGTAAAAGCTCATTTTGATTCTCCTAGACAAAGCATCTTTGTCTAATATCGACCTTATATCAGTAATCCCATTTCCTTCAGTGAAGGGTCTGGTGGTCTGGCTGCTTGGCAGCTACCATGATTATCTGACATACACTATATCTATACTATTTCTTCATCTCCTTCCCTCCTTATATCAAAGGAAAAAGAGATATCAGGAGATAAGAAGATGAGAGAATTATTTTGTATTAGCAGAGGCCCCAGTTGTGACTGATGGATAAGGAACTAAGTGGTGAACAAGAAAGTGTGGTTTGAGCCTCTGGATTGATGGAAGAATGAAGGTATGTCCAAAAGTCACCACAGAAATTGCAACTGGTCTTAAATAGGTGTATCAGTTCATGACAAGTGAGTTGAATAGGGAAAAGCTGMGTGATGAATCAAAACGGTGCCTTGTGCGTTTCATCGCTTGGTACATGCAATTGAGAAAGACTGGCTTTGATGACCCTGTTCATCCTTTCCATTAGGGTGCTCCTACACCCTCAATCAAAGACCAAGTTGAAGATAATAATGAGTTAAACAGTGGCAAAATAGGAGAAACAAGCTAACAGCTGCAAGGAGGGCCATGTGCCCTTTTTTGTTTTAGTAAGGTTAGCTTTACTCGAGAACAGGAAGCTGGCTGATGATAAATTAATAATACAAAATTCAGCTGGAAGGAAATATCAAATATATGATGACAGGCCATCAGAATCATTACCAAAAATAGACAAAGGACACTGAATAGAGAAGTAGCAGTATAAAATATGATGGCACAGATTTCACACTTTTTGGAGTAGATGACATCAGGATCTATCAAAATCAGGACTCAGAAATGAGAGTATCAGCTTGACCAGAGACGAGCTCAGATAATGAGTGAGTACTTTAACATGAACAGCTCATTTTTGCAACCRCAAATAGGCTACATAAGCCAGGAACTTTCACCACACCAGCTATGTCTGCTGATCAAGACTGGGGATCTCATAACACATTGTCTGTGTCTAAGCTGGAGAAACCAGGATTGTTTCTCTGCAAGCTCTGCAGAGGACTGCAGGCTCCTGGGCAGGTTTGTGAACCTAGGCTGTGTCCTGAGTTCAGGAGACAGAGAAGTTGAACACAGAGACATGGGCTTGTGGACTGCKTGCAATATGCACCGTGCTCTTGCTAGGTTCTTGACCTAGAAGACCAGGGAACTGAGACTCTTCTGCATGGTAAATATGTGTCTGTGTTAACCCACTGATTCTTATGACTTTGTTCAAATTAAAGAGGTAAGAAAGTTTGGCTATGAGAATGAACTAAAGACTTCTGCCATTATTGTGTCATCTTTTTGTAACTTTAATTTGTAACAAGAGTTTAAAGCCATACACACATCTTCCAGCTATATTCCCCTGCAGACCTATGCCTCATATTTACCATCTACTCAATTAATTTTTGTTCCTTTAGAACTAGCAGTAAATATTGCATTACTTAAAGGATGACCTGTAATGAATATTGAACTRGTGATCTGGGGAGTCTCTGCCGAGAGTCTTGGTAAGAGAAAATGAATTCTCCCTAGGAAAGGACATAAAGTCATGAATAAGTATTTACCTGAGAATAATATCTAACATGTAGAAGTTTTAGGTGAGGAAAGCAAAGAAGGAATCCAAAATATGTTGTCACAATAAATCTATTCTTCTCATCTGCTCCTGGTGTAACATTTTCACTTGACAGATTAACAGAGATGTGTAGCATATGGATTACTCTGCTCTGAATTATTGCAYGTGGTGTTCAGGCCTAAAGTATATAACTCTTTCAAAATGATCTACAATGGAAAATTGTTAATAAATTCTTCCTGCTCAGATCAATGCTAGTATTAGTGACAGGAAAATCAATTTCAGATTCAGCTAGACTCAAAGATGAAATTTGTAAGTATATGGCTAATTTTATTCATTTAATATTTCTTCTTTCTCATTTCTGGTGTTYCTGGTTACAGCTCACACAAAAAGGAAGTACCAAAAAGCTGCAGAACCCATCCCCCCAGTACTGCAAGAAAGACTTTTCACATGCTGTTTATGGCTAAAACTGCAGTGAAATGCATTTTCAATTAGCCACAGATGCACACTGACAACACTATGATGACAGTTCAATTACCATAATACATTCAACACAGAGTGCACTTGTGAATTTGTGACATGTTTTTTTTTTTTTTCTCAGAATAACCCTACTGAGAGTTTCCATAATTCTAAACAATGTTTACCCAAGGTCCTGAATAGATTTTGATGGTAGTTTTAGACATAGTGAATGAAACCCACGTCTTGGGAAGAAAATGTAAGTTTTACTATATAGGCAGCGGATCCAATATTTACATATTCTGATTATCTCTCTTCAATAGACTGTGAAGATGTTAAGAGCTTATGGGATAATCGAGGAATGTTCCTGGCACTATCCGGGGAGTCCTTCCCACAGTTGATAATGATTTTTTAATTCTTCATCACAAGAATCTGATAAGCCTGGCTGTGGTCTTGTGTCCCATATATCATGCTATCTTTAATGAATGCAAAAAAGGTATTAGGATTAGCTCTTTATTTGAACTCTCAGTGGCATCTTATCTTTCAGCACTACCCTTTCATTTCACTAATTTCTGAATTTAATTTCACTGTGTTTATTTTAAACTGAAAACTAATAAAATCCATTGAGTGGGTAGTCAGAGCTGTGTTACAAGAATTTTCCAAGCATATCCTATATTTGAAATGAAGTGTCTATAATTCAGTTGAAGAGAATGAATTTCACAGCTTTAAAAAAATCGGTTTATGATATGACTCATGGCATGATGGCAGTTACACTCATCAGATGTATTTGCAACAGATATGGGTATATACCTAAATTCACCATCAGTTTAGTTTGCTGGATAAAGAAAATTTATAATAACAATAGCTGTGAAACAACATATGCTTCCCATGTACAACTGTGTGCTTTTTGTTTTTTTCGACTCCACTATGAGAAAATTGTATTAATATATTTGTTGTCAGGATAGATATGTTGATGGACCAGAAAATATTTGATCTAATCAGTCTAAAACAGCCTATTTTAACAACACAGAATCCATAAAAATCTATGCATATAAAGGTAGGCTGACTGCCAGAAAGAGTATGGCTTCGATGAAAAAGTAAAGTACATAACAGTTACTCCTGAGTACCTTGGTCAGACGAAACAAGACACATGCATAGATTTTGGTTGAATATAGATTGAAAATGCGTGTATAATGCTTTTGCAAAGCCTTAGACACATTAACAGCTCTCTCTAAATGAATAGAGTTATTTCATGCAAATAAGAATTTTTTACATAGTAAAAAATGTGAATGATTAAGTTCCTGTGGTAAACCTGCTGGTCTTCTGTTCTTTCAGTACCTTCTGAGAAGCATTTAATTTTTGTATTTGTCTCTTAAGCATAATATTATGCTGTAAAAAGTGAATTTTAGGGTATATATCAAGAAAATGTTAGCCCAAGTCGACACTATTTATTTGAAGTGCTGCCTGAAGTGGAGTATCACATGCCAGTATTGCATTCATCTATTACRCCTGAAGTGCATTGCAAACTTTGGAAGTCACTTCACCTCAGCTGCACAAAGCATTCACTCTTCCTTCCCCCAAGATAAAGAACTTGGCTTGAGTGGCTTCTTTTAGTCGCGTTATTTCTTCCTTACAACATAGAAATGTGGTGTTTTTCTTACTAATACTGATACTTGCCATCTATGAAAACAATTTTGCATGGTTTTTTACAAATTCTTTTCACGGGCTTCGCTGTTCTTCTGCAGATAGACGTATTGCCCATGTCTGACATCAACAGATGCGGTGCTTTCAGACTCCACGGAAAGTAATGGTGCCTGACATTTCTAGGGTGAAAGCCTCTCTTTGGTTTTAGTGCTAATGGAAACAGACTTTTCGTCTTCTTGAAAATCCAAAGCCAGAATGTAAATGGCTATGTTGTAAACCGAACAGATTCCTTTTTAATCCCAGAAAATAAAGAAAAAAGTAAAAATCCTCACATTGCAAAGTTACAGCAGAGCTCTGAAAAAAACCACAACACTTTCTCTTCAGAGATTGCTCTCTTTAGTATCTGTTAGATATCCATTTCGGCTGAGCATAACAATTACCAATATTTATATTTTATACATGAGGGAATTTGACAACTGCATACATTACATTGGTGGCAAAGTATTTACAAATGAGAACAAACCTCAGACAGATTGGCTATAGTGATTCACAAAACCATTTTATGCTGGGATGTGCAGTGTTCAGATGGTTTACACTAAATGAAAATCTCAGTTACTCTGAGCTAGTTCTACTGCAGTTCTGAAGATTTGATTCTCTGCTTAGTGAAGAGTCCTGATAAATGATATTTGGTATCTGTTCACAGCACCTAAGGATCCAGTCCAAAGAATTCTCTATGGTCCAAAAGAGCTAATGAAAAGAGTATAAGATATTTTAGAGGACYGTTTGAAGGGCAGGGGGATTTCATAACAGAAGCTTTCCTAACAGTGGTGACTGCCTGTGCAGGCTTAGCAACTAGGAAATGACTTTTCTTGAAAAATAAGTACTGAACAATGTTCCTTGGATATCATCTGATTCCTAATATAACATATTTTCAATGTACAGGATAGCTTCTTTTGAATTCTTGCTTCAGGCCTGAAAAACTATGATATTCTGTTTTTGATTGCCATCATATTTACGTTAAATTGCAAGAGGTCAGTAAAGGAGGACTATTATTCACATAACACGCCTATCTGTTCTGTTGCATCAATGCAATGCACGTGMAACTGCATTTAATGGAGCTGCATTCATACTTGGTGTTAACTGCATACTTCAGTCTTTGCCAGATAGTGGCGTAAGTACATAAAAGTCAATGTTGACTGGCATTTTAAGTTGTTCAGAAAGCCTCACGTTTTCTAGAGAGACTAGATTTCACATGGTACACTTAGCATTAAGTCATTGAAATATTGCACATCTTTGTCAGCTGGGTCCATTATTGCCTCCTGGAAGAAATCCACGATCTTCCACAGAGATCTGTCTTTAGGAAAAAAAGGGGCTCAGGAAGACTCTGATCAGCAATGTTTCAAGGAAATCTGGCCAATTTTAAAAAGTTATTTTTAATGAAATGTTTTAGAATCCTCAATTTAATAAATTATTTCAGTCTGCGAAAAAAACAATCCGAAACAATTCTCAATAGGAACGGAAGAAATAAGGACAGAAAGACACGGAGGACATTGAAATTTCTCCATGGAAAATACTCATTTGCAGAAACTGCATATTTCAGCAGAAAAATGTTCTGATGAAAATTTTTCTGTGCAGGTCTATTTGAAGCTTTAAGTAATATCCAATTTGATAATGAATAAGCAAGATATTTCTTTCTGAGTTTTGATCACCCAAGAAACCTGTATTGACACTTTAAATCAGAACTGCATTGGTGTCATGGGAATGTTAGAACTTATTTGGTATTATCAGTGACTGTTCAGAGATACAATTCTGTAGACATAAAAAAAAGTCTCTGAAACAAGAATTTCATGCTGCTTATGCTTTCTTTTAAGTATGAGTACCAAAACCACATGAGCTCATTAAGTATTCTCCTTTTTTTGARAGCTAGAAGTCAAATATCTTATTTAAATTTTTTCCACTTTTAAAATTTTCTCTTTTCTTTCTTCTTGTTTCCTATAGCCTATTTCTGCCATGGTGATGACAGTCTCTTGTGATTGATTCAAATATCAAGTTGATGATCATCTAAGTCAATCTCTGTAATGACTCTTTATAATTATGGATCTCTCAGATGCAAATGCCAGGTCTAATACTAGTTTGGAGGCATTTCTAGAAGACTATAGTCTAGCTGTGTAGATACTAGAAGAACTGCTGTGGCTGTTAGACCAGCTRCTTAGCTTCTCTCCTACCTTTACCTTCCCAGTTTACTTGGCAGTAGGAACTACTTTTTCTGGTAACCTTGATCGTGTCAACACAGCAAGGAGATGAGCTCAGCTAAGTAACTTATTACATGCATGTGCACATGCACAAAGTATGCACTAGAACAAGCACAGGAAAGTCACATATATAGAAAGACATCAGACTCCTGAACGCAGTCATGAGTGCAGAACTTTTGTCACCCACATAAGTCTTGGGTTGTGATCTAAGCTATATCAGCCATTTAAATTCTCACCTTTCTTGGCCTGACCAATTTGCACATGGCAATTTACTGGCTTCTATCAACTTGGAAAGTTTGCCTTGAGAGTTTTTCATTGGACTCTTTTTTTGGCTCTTGTGAGATTCCGCTGAAGAATTTCATACTTCATTTTTCTGTTATCATCTGAGTACAGACCTCTTCAAAGTCAACAGCCATCAGCTAGGGCATAGTCATTTCAGAGCTCACCAGGAATAGTGCTTCCAGAAGGTGTCAAGTTCTTGCGATAAAAYGAAGGCTCAAAGCCAGAATGAAAGGTTACAACCAGAAATGAATTCATAGCATAAAAATGGAATACATATGTATTCCCCAAATGGTCACACCASCTTCAAGCAACTTGGATGAATGGAAGTTGTAACTTCAATCCAAAATTACATTTTATGTGAAAAGAACATCTTCTCCAGCAATTTGCAAGATTTTCTTGTGTGTAAAATGACATTCAGTGGTCTCAGGATTGTCTGGGTACTGAACACTCAAGCAAAACAGTGCTTTAATTGGAAGAGAAAGATAATCAGGGTCTTCAGGAGAGAAATGCACAGCCAAAAATAATWACTTCAAGTTAATTGAGTTAAAGTAAAATTAGAAACAAGGAAACTTTTTTTAACAGTGAGGTAACTAATTTCAGAYGCAGACTACCTAGAGAAATATGGAGTATCTGTCTTTTGCTTCCTTCCAAACAAGATTTAGTAACTACCTGTGGAAAAGGTTTCACTCAAATGCAGGAATGTGGAAAGCATCTTGTGCTTGAATCAGGAGCCAAAACAGAGGTGTCTCACACCACTGGAGATGCCCTGGAACATGTGACCAGGTCTCTGGGAGCTGCAGTGCACAGATCTCTCCTCACTGGTGTGTCACATCTCCTGCCCTGGGAGCCTCGGGGCATTCAGAATGGAACCAGTTGCCTGTATCTGAGCACTTTACATAACAGGAGATGCAGCTGATCAGCTGGTCTTTCCTGTATTACTTCTGACCACTTTCAGAATAAAATGAAAAACTAACTGCCATTTCGTTTTTCTCATCTGTAATATCAAACTGGCAAATCTGTGCAGAGAAGCCAGCAATATTATTCTTGGAAATTTGCAGTTAAACATATGATTTTATTTGTTGTCTCTGAAATATTTTTAATGGGTTTATTCTATACTGCCTCATAATAAAGACAGCTTCATGCCAACAGCAATCACTTAAAGCTTTGTAAAATGGATATTCATACAAATTTAAAAGGGACATGCATATGAATCAGTTTGAATTTAGTCTCCATTTTTATCTTCCAGGACAGATCAAAGATCAATAACTAACTAACTAAAGATCAAGCAATGGATACATTATTTTCCAGCTGCAATTCTTATCTGAATTTTTTATTCATTTCTGAGTAATGCTTTTCATCCAGGAGAGCTCTGTGAAAATGTAAGTGTAAGCACTACTTACTCTGAGCCAGGAACAAAGAGAGAAACAGTGGATTCAAGGCTTTTTGGCTATAATGTGCTGCTTTCTTGATAATGGGCTCTCTCGGCATTATAATGAAAAGCAAACATATCATTAAGAAAGAKCTCTATAAAAACTGCCTGTCATATATCTTAAGCTTCATTAGTTCAGATTAATGACTTACTTGATATACATGACAATAGGTGAAGCAAATCTTTGTTTATTTATTGACAATTCAATGTAACTGTGACATGCATAAACAGGCTTCCTTCTGATTAGTTCCATGTTTTAAAGGAACTTTGTGTTATAAAACTTGTTAACTACAGTATCATTTTATTGAACTCTGCTCTGTGAATGATGTGATCTACATTGAAAGGCGTCAATATTGCAGCCATTCCTGGCAGGCATTGGAGCATTATGCACACAGATTGGAGTAGATATCTCATTGTACAAGTCCAGGGACCCAGAAAATGTCCAGTTATTGAGACTGCACTGAGAGGACAATGTTCCATTCACAGAATCTGTAGTGCAAGGTCAGAGAATGAAACCTGAACTAAGTGTAAGGTTCAAATTAGTTTAATGGTTTTGCAGAGGACCTCCCTGAATGTTAGGATGATGAAAGCACAGATCCTTTCCCAGAGATCCCTGCCAAATGTTCATTGCACATGGAGTAGCTTTATTGCGAGTAAGTAGTTGGGAAGTGACTTCCAGAGTGAAACTCCTGCAAAGCTCAGAGAGAGGCAGAGCAGAAGATGTGGATACAGCTAATACCTGGGTTCTCTGAATGATACAAAGGAAGCTGTATGGCTTTTCATAACAGAGCTACTGCTTCAAAAATGCCTGGGGAGTGTTAGAACAGAGATGTTTAATTTTGTTATGTTTTTTGCTTGGATGAAATGATTTATATTTCGACGCATTTAAATGAGGGAAGCTTCCAGTGTTAATCACCCCGTAACACCATTGACTCCCTGTGGTTCCACTACTAAGTGCCCTTCAAAGCACATAGAAATAGGTTCCTTTAACAGTAGRCATTGTAGGCAAAACTGGTAGTGCAGTTTCTTATTATGCCAGTCAGATACTTTCTATTATATAGACCTTRTTTTTAGTGACTTCTAAGTTTGTGAACTTGTCTGCCAAATTAATATGTTATAGATTGAATATCTAGGTTGAAATTCTTGGAAAAAGCCAGTCAAACTAGTTCAAATGAGCTGACATGAGAGTCAAAGGAAGAGGTTACAAGAGCGGTCAGACTTGGAGGAACGGGTGAAAATGTCTCTGCTCAGTGCATCACACTCCTCTGCGAAGCCTGAAGCAGAACCCAGGTTTCCTGAGCCTCAGCATTGTTCTGCTGCTGGCAAACGTGACAGCCGTGTGGTGAAGCGCACGGCTCAGGGCTCCGTGGTGCTGGCTGACGYGGAGGAACTGCATTGGCGCTGCCTGTCGTCTGCTAGAAACTCCAAAGCTCCTCACTATTTGTTACCGCAGGACTGAATTTCTGTGTACCTTCAGTTTTTACTTTAAAAACACAAACAGATCACACATCAAACGTACATAAAGAAAGCTAATAAGGCCCTAAAATGGGGAAAAAACATCTTCAAGAAAATCTGTGGGTGAGGCAGATGGTCATGTTGTACAAGGAGTCAGTAAGAGAAAGCTATTGAAAAAAAACCTCCAAAATGATTTTTTGCATTAATTTTCACTCCAGAAGAGGCCTGAGAGGTTCCTGCAAGAGAGCTTTTTTAATTTATTTTTATTATTTTTATTTTTAAAGTGGATATGCCCACAGGACTGGTTTCCTCAGGAATTCCAAAGCAACTGAAATAAACAACTGCTGAACCACTAACTGTGAAGAATAATCTCTCACTTAAATGAGTTATGGTACCAGAAGAATAGAAAGTGACAATATGACACCTGTATTTATAAAGGTTCTCTGTATTAACTCAGGTGATTACTAGCCAATAAATTATACTATATAAGAGTAATTTTATAGGAAGATTCTACTCCAGAACAGATGGAGTAATAAAACAGGTAAATATGACATATTGGGGAGGAACCAATGTAGCCTTTGCRTAGGGAAGTCATGCTTCACTAATCTAATAGAGTTCTTTAGAAGTGCCTCCAAGCCCATGGTTCAGGTGATGTAGCACACATGCATTTTCACACAACTTTTGAGACGGTCCTGTTGCAAAATCTCTGAAAGACACTAAGCTGTCATGGAATAAGAGAGAAGGTCTTGTAGTAGATTAACAATTGGTTAAAACATAAGAAATAGATGCTAGGAATGCATAGTTGGTTTTCAGAAAGAAGGGAGCTCAGACCTATTCTACTCATGAAAAATGTGCCATTCAACATATTCATAAATGGATATCACTTGAATGATAAGCAGAGTAAATGCGAAAACGATGATACAGGATTGTTAGGATAATCTAAAGCTGACTCCGAATTGTCAAAGATTTCAAAACTTTGAGTGGATGATAAAATGTTAAATAAAATTAAATTTTACTAAATCAAATTTAAATCTCAGGAGAAGAAATAACCTACATATATTAATATATGATCGATTTCAGAATAGTTACTACCATTCAATCAAGACATATTGAAGTCACTGAAAACTGTTCTTCAAAACAACAGCTCAGAGCTCAGCAGCAGCTGTAAAAGCAACTAGAGTCTGAAGAACAATTAGGAAAAGAATTGGGAGCCCTACAGAATGCATAATCATGTCCTAGTATATATTAATTATCTGTTAATATTTCAGGATTTCATTATTCTAAATTTAAGAAATGCAATGGGTAGCCTTGGGCATGGTATAGCAAAAGAAAAAGATATAATAGAATTACAAGGGATCCAGAGAAAGACAACAAGGTTGAGCAGAGGTATGGATTRTCTTTATTACAGCTATAGACCAAGTAAAAAAAGAAATCTGAATTTGGACAAAAGGGTGACAGAAATAATATGAGAGAGATCTGTAGAATGAAGAAGATCATTGGGGAACGTTTATTCTCACAATGCCAGAAGTAATACCTCCAAATGAATTTGTTAGAATAGACTTTAAAAGACAGAAAAGGCGTATTTTCATGCTTTTTATATGATCTGAGGACTTCATAGCCACAGGCTATTTTAACATATAAGGTATAAATGAGTTTAGAAAAGGATCAGAGAAATTCAAAAGGATCAGAGAAATTCATGAAGGCTAGATCATTGGCTGATACACGTGATGAGCCGTGACCTCCAGAATAAGAAGTAAGTCAGTGTTTGCTGGAAACAGTCACTCTATAAGTATACTGCCCAGTGGATACATGGGGATAGACTGACCTTTGTTGTCACTTATCTTGGCACCGTATACACTCAGTATTCAGAAATGAAATGGTAAATTTAGGTTCTTTGCACAACCTTAATTAAAAATCTCTTTTGAATAAGTATTGTGATATTAGTTGCATGCTACTTTGCCTTTTTTTTTAATCTCCTGCAGTGCTGTACCTTTTTTAGTACAAACTGTAGTCAGTTTGGGAAGGGAGCAATGTTGTTTACAAAGGTGGCTCCAGTGGAAGAACAGATTTTCACCAGTTGCAGTTGCCCTATGAAAGGTACAGGGAATTGCAAGGAGAGACTGAAGCAAATGAGGTCTAAGGCCTTTGGATATAGGCTGAGAACATTTCCTCACAGTTCCTGGCCTATTATTCATACTCCAGGCAGGCAGATGTCCACAAACCTCACACTGTCACATAGCATCTTCTCTTAGACCATCTCAAACATCATATAACATTGCTGCAGTGTAACTGTAGCTAATTCACAGCTGTTAAGTGTAGTTGCAAGGTTTCCATATTGCTCTCTCTTGCCCTTTTCACCTAAATCCTTTTCTTAAGAAAGGATTTAAATCTAGACAATTTGAACATGGGACAAATTTGGGCTCCAAAGACAGAGGACATGTAGCCATAAAATGAGCAGAAACTCACAACTTCAGCTCAAGTCAATAACATTATATAAACCACTATATAAGARTAAGTGCTCAGAGGAGTCTAATCTTACTCTGTCTCAGATACACCCTGCAAATAACTGGGAACATTTGTCTTCTTATATATGTTCAGATTCCCTAGCTAAAAAATAAAGTTCACGCACCTCAACAACTCACAAAGATTATGTGAAAATAAATTAATACTTATGTATCACTCTGTTGTGGAAGTGATGATTGACACTGAAAAAAAAGAATAATTTTTGGGGGATTTTAAGCCTGTATTTTAGTAATAAATTTGGCTGGGATTCCAAGCTGAACAATGAAGAAAAAACAAAATGTTGATTAGAAGATCATTAGGAATACTTTGTGTGCTAAATGAGGTGGAGGGTTAGTGGTTATTTTGTAATCATATAATTAGAGACAACAATAATTAGAGACAGTAACAAAAAAATGTGCCACACAACTTTGCTGAGGCAACCTTAATTCTGACATTTCCTGAGTTCTGAGGTCTTGTTTGAAAGTCTATTTTTTCAAACAGAGATTTTGTGTGGGTGCAAGATAAACCATGAGGTCTATATCCCCACTGACTATTAGAAATTTTATATACATATATATATATATATATATATCTCCATTCCATATTTTATTTTAACATTCTCATATAAATTGAAAATAAACATATTCTAAGGCAATTTTAAAGATATATATATTTTATGGTTTAGTTAGTCCAAGAGTAGTGCTAGACTTCTGCTTAATAATATCATCACATGCAAAGGAAATAGAGAGTTCAATGGTGAATAGACTATTGCAGATCAGTGAAAATAAAAAGATTGTTTTTTCCCTTCATAGAAAGCCTATATTTAGCAGAGTGTGACCATGCCATCACATCATACAGAAAAATGATGAAAACAAGGCTCTGCGTCCAGGCCACTTATCTTAAAAATAATTTAGTTTCTATTACACTAAAGTGGTGAGAATAATGTTGTCTGGGGATTTTTAATATTTGTAGACTATTGTCTACAAAAATATTGTTGGAAACYGTCCCATTTCCAGTCAGCAGAGAATGTGCTCTGCTTCAAGAGTTAAAGTTCTTAACTCCCATTTAGTTTTTAATATGAGGGACCAAAACAMTTAGAATAGCCCAGAACAGAAACCACAAAGTCTGCTTATAATTCACCATTTGCCACAAGAATCTGGCTTCCTTCTGTGACGTCCCAGAGACTCTGTGGGATGTCACAGTATCAATAGAGAAAGACCAGGACAAACAGATTTCRAGAATTTTTCATCCCCCAGATATGAGGAGAAAAGTGATCATTAGTTGCCTTTTCTGCTTTCACTTCTTATTGATCTGAAGGAACTCTAGTTCTCAACACTTCTAAAGTGTCTCAGGCAGTCCATGTTCTTCTGTCCTTCAGACTACAGTCCTGGAGGAAGATGGCTTACTCTGTGAGAGATTGCTAATAAACTGAATGGAGGGACAGTGAACATGAGTTTTTATGTATTACTGGTAGGTTTTTTTCTTAAATTAATAACAATGATTTATCCCTTCTTTCTCTTTTATATGGTTGGTAGCTATTTTGTTTCACAAGCCTCCAGAAGATAAATGTTCAGAGCATGAAATATTACCTTCATCCCCCTGTGCATGCAATAGATCATACGTCCCTGTTAATGTTAACAAAATAATCTACAGGTAGACTTAAGAAAACAGTCAGAAGGAAGTACTTGCAGGTCAGAAAATGATAGTACAGTTTTCCTTGAAGGTTTTGTCTGGTGACATGCTTCAGCTGCACTGGATGGACAGAGAGGTTTGGACTCTGCACTCCTGGCTCCTCTGAATCACTCTGATTACTGCCCAGAYGTGATGTGAGGTGCTTTTTGCCATTTTGCTGTCTTGTTTTGAGGCAGAACTTCCACTGCCTCCTTTCTGCTGAGCACTGATATTGCCTCCTTCAGGCAGGCGCAGAGTCCCCAGCGAACAGCAGTGCCGGGCACCTATCCAAGGGAAAACTCTTCTTGCTAACTCCACTAGCTAGAAATTTGCTGACCTGAGAAGCCTTAAAGTTTATATCTCTTTCTAACTTAAAACAAATCCTGTTTAACTGAATTTAAAGCACTCTCACTGTCACTGGAACTCTATGATCCTTTTCAAATCCTACAAAATCACTGGTCTCAGTGATTTCACTGGCATGGGAAGCACCAAGGGAAGCCTAATGCAGATTAAGATATGGATCCCCGGCCACAAAAGGATGATCTCTGGGAGGAGGCAACTGAGACAGAAGTGTGTTAAAAGGCTCGGCTCCTCTCCCTCTCAGGTTTGGGAATGTTTCTGTTCCAGTGTGGCACAGGGAAAGAAATCTAGACATAGCTAGATGCCTAAGACATCTGTCTGTCTAGATAGCTATAGACAAATATACTACCCTAGATGGTCTAATTCCTGACGAGTAAACCAACTCTCCTTCAACTTGATATCTCTGTATATCCCCTAAAAGAATATTAAGGAATATTCTCTACTCTAAGGAGAAAGGGAGTGCTGGAAAATCCTGCCACATGGACATGGCACCTGCATGGTGAAGCTTTCTAAGGCCAGCTCTTTATTGTTTTAAATCAACAAAGCTCTCTAATGCCTTCGGGAAGCAATATCAATATACATTAGCAGACGATTCAATATCTAGCAGTATTTTGAAATGAAGGGAGAGTTTTTCCTTATCATCCATTTTAGGTGCCTAAATCGGTCACCAACCTGGGAGCTGGGGAAAGTCTGCCACTGAAAGCGTGATTCAGAATATGAGCCTGATCTTGCTGTGCCAAATTGTTGCCTGAAGGAGCCTGTGCCTGCCCCTTGGTCAGGTCTCAGTGAATCTGGCTAACTTAGCGGGATACAGCAGGTACCTAAAGTTGAGGGGGTTGATTTCCCCCGTAAGAAAACGATTCTAACTAGAAATTGTTAGTTCATCTCTTTAGCTCAACAGGATAAAAACATACAGCAGCCAAAGAGACACTCAGTCTTATAGCCTTAGTCACATGAATAATCATTGAAGCCTACAGAGTCCTGTGAAATGGCCTACTGGATAAAGTCCATCATGTTTAATAAGTTTGATACATATTTTTTCAGATTGAGAAAGAACAATAGTAYATATCTTCTTCATTTCAGTTTGGAAATGAAAGAATGACTCAGAAGCCACAGGAAATGGATCAGCAAACAGGAAATGGAGAAAGACCTCTGAGTTGTAATTTTAAGACAATATTCTATAGTTAATCTCTTTGAAAAAATAATAGAACTAGATTTTAATATTAACCTGTCATTGCACTGCAAAAGAACCTAGAGAGAACAGTAAGTGGTATCAATTAAATTAATCTAATAACATTTTATTGTTGCCACAGACAATATAAATTTAGAGATTCAGCAGACAAAAAGAAATGATTTTAGATATTCTTACAGAATTATGCAACTGTAGCACCTCTATAGATCTCCAAAATGTAACATAAAAATTGTGTAGTTTCATATTTAAAAGCCCAACTTTCATTAAAAGTCTTTTTGAGTTTGGTCATACAGTCCTTTCCTGCAGCCAGACTAAATTTTAGCGGTTTTCTTTTCAAAGAGGACACTTGATACTTTCCACTATGCTGTTAAAACTCCATGTCACTAGAACACACACTTGTTAGAAGTGTGAGACCTTTAGAATTTATTCCATAGCTTTTAAACATTCCTTGTATTAGATCCAGTTTATCTTTCTTTAAAAAAAAAATCTCCTATAGAAAACAACATTTAGTGGGCTATTATAATTCAAATTATTGTCTACAAACAGGATGCTAAAATAAAAATATTCTATTCTATTGAGATGAGTAAAAACAAACTCCAAAATAAGAACAAATGGAAGTATTATCCCATGAGAAAGTCTTCTGAATCAATCTATTATTTCGCAGCTTGAAATGTGCCACTATTGTACTTCCACTTGATTATGAGTCTTGTTATCACTTCCCCCAGTTGATCCAAATTGAGTGCTTCTGACATTTGCAAAGTTACTCACATATTCCGCTGCGCAGCAGGGAAAACCTTGCTAATGAAGAAATAACAAGCTGAAGATTTGAATAAATATTTACTTGATTGTAAAGAGATATGGTTGCTGGTATTTAAACACTGAAAAAACATCTCCCCTTCCCAAACCTACAGTAACATACTTGTTCACGTCCTCTAAGAAGGGGTGGTCATGGTGTTTTTCTCTGTGCCACAGGGCACTTTCATTTCCTGATTCTATTATACACTGAGTGGCCACCTGAACCTGCCAATGAACTTGTTCTATTGTGTTTTTCTATTTTTAATCCAAAAGGAGTAAACACATTTCTCATCGGATGTGTCACACACTGCTATACATTGGTGAGATTTATGAAGGTGTCACCAAGTTATTACTGAGCCATTCGTTTATAAATAAGTGTCCATTCTTCAGGAAATCATAAATGATAGGAGTATTTTCACCATTTCACAAAATCTGTGTTGTAAGAAGGGTGCCCGTATTTGTTTCTATTTGACTACACTATGCTTGTGTAATTTACTCGGGATTTTTTCCTCACCTTCCTCTGAGACTTTCTCTCTGCTTCTTGGTTATGCTTCAGCCAGATTCATGCATTGGATGGCTAACAGCAGTACTGCAAGGAACATAATGACTATTTCAATATGCGTTTATGAATTTTATAAAACTTTCCTATAACCAACTAAGCTTGCAAAGTCTGAGTTAGCTCTACCTCTCTGTATATTTCTTTTGGTGGTCTTTTGAACTTGATACGGGGGTATTTGTAATAGGTACTTGTCATTAAATGCCTACAAAAACAGTTCAAGAGTGGGTATAAATGCAGCTGTAATCATTTGACAGTGTCATCTCTTATGATCTCCACTGGTGTTTCTTACCTGGAAAGAACACTTTCTAATGCATCATTAGTGGCAATTTTAAGCAACTTGAGAAAACCTTTTTACTGACAATCATGTGAAAATCTAGTCAGACCACTCCACAGACATGGGAAATAAAGGCAAACTATAAAGAACAATATACATGTTTTAGAAAGTCTAGAAAAAGAAAAAAAAAAAGGAGAAAGAAAAATAAAGTATCAATATGCTCTAGATTTACAGTTTTTCTAAATGTCATATGGGTTATTATAGCAATGTTAACAGGTTGCATTAATAAAGACTGGAGCACCATTTCTTGGCTCATTAAATATTTGTGTGGCACATTGCATATCCTGTCACATTTTTCACTATTCAGGTCTTATTTTGACAATCCTTACTGCCATAATTCAACTAGAAAAAGGTKACTTTGCCAGTCTCTGGTGTTGGGTGTGTCACCTAATAGCCCAAGCAAAACCGAAGAATCACGTACTACTATCTTTTTTTTTTCTCTTTTGCTTCAATTTCAAAGGGTCAGGGAAAAGCCCAGAATATACCAGTCACGACTGCAGACACAGTCTAATTTTCCTATAAAAGTAGCTTAATGGGATAGTCTAAAGGCTTTCAACTGTCCAAATCTGATTTTCATTTGATTTAGTGGAGTAACAGTGGTACCTTGTAGCAACTGATGCCTGCAGTGCTGAGCTATGTTCTCARCAAAGGAATTATTTTGTTCTAACAACAGAAGCTTTGTTTCACTTTGAAATGTACAGGACATTGTGTTAGYAAAACAAATGCCTTCACCCTACTACTAACTTTAACAATCAAGAATTTAGAAAGTGTTARAATGAAGATCTTATGTTTTATTCGTATATATAATTGTTGAAAATCAATGTACCAGAGACTCCAAATAGCACACAAGATTGATGAATACATTTAAAATAAATTGCTTTCTGCACCCTAACTGATTTCCATGTCCAATTTTTGAAGTCTAAGAAGCACCTATGAATGTAAATTCTGTCTAGGCCCCCGAAGGAGTATTGTTTCTGAGTTTGTGCTATGCTAGATGAGAACATCATACTCACCATTACAGTGAGCTTCCCTTAGGTACAGAAAGGATTCTTACTGCTTATGGTGAGCTGCATTTACAATCTACTGCAAAATTTTATGTTGCCAAGTAGCATCAGATAAATAAATAAGCTCTGCGGTCTACTGTCGCCATATGGGGAAAGAGAGGTTTCCATAGACTATCTCAAGGCACGAAACCCTTACTTAACTAAATAGATTTGATAAAAGGCAAAGAAGATTTTTTTTTCAGACTCATTCATCCACCACAATGAAACCACTCCTCTCTAAGTCTTTCCAGTGGATCCCTATTACTTTTTACAACAAGTGTAGATCTCTTTCCCACTGCTCTGCTTTGGCCTGTGTCATCATCACTCTGCCTCTCTCAGCCTTCACCTTCACACTTAGCTCCATCTACACTATTCTATTCCTTACACTTTAGTGCACTTTTTCCAGGCTCATGAGGTTCCTTCTCAGCCCTATGCATGAAAATATTACTTCTTCTCAGCTCAAATCTCTCTTAAAACACTCATCCTCTGTGCTATCCAGCATTTATCTGCCATACTCTTTATCTCATTTATCTGTTAAACCAAACCAGCAAATTCCAATAGAAACTTGYGCCAGCATAATTCTCTGTTGTTTCCAGCACCAAAGAGTGAAACCCCTTTGCACTCCTTTCTCTCCTTTTCTGTGTCTTTCTTAGTCTACCTTGAAGACAAGAAGTTAAAGCTCTAATTATAACAGTAGCAAACATGGCTCCTAACCATCACTGCATTAAAAGAGTAAGTCAGTGGTACCTTTAGTCTGAATCCAGCTCTTCTTATTTGTTTCGTGTTGTAGCAGGGAATAGATTTTAGTAATATCTAGATCTAACACCTACTTTTCCAATAGAACATATACTAACCTCCTTGGGGCAAAGAAAAGTTTCTTGTTCCATATAGATCTGCTCAATAAGTAAATAATAAATGGTTCAACCCAGGAGCATTAATGGCAATCAATGCTACCCTGCTTTTAATGAGATGACATCAGAAATGTTATGGTATTGAGTTAGATATGGCAAATGTTAGAGGCACTCTTATTAGTAATATCTGGGTTAGAGTTAGATTTTGCTCKAAACAGATGTATGGAAAAAAGCAACTCACTTTTATTTGATATAGAAACTGTGGTGTATCTTGATCTGCCCTGAAGTTCAGAGAAGCGGCACCTGGTGACCCCACTCACCGCAGAGCGGGGTGGKTTCATTCAGTATTCTTTTGCCTGGACCTAGCAATAGTTTGCACCTAGTACAAAATGGTAATACTAGTTTTTGCATTTGCTTTTTTCCTCTTGATGTTTGGACTTGCAAAAATAAGTTTCTTCCCTTCATTTTAATGGACATCTTCCTAGCTGGCACATATTCCCTGGGAAGAGCCGATAGCAAACTTGGCCAGTCTTCATCATGTGGTGCTGAACCCTGCRCAGAATATCTTAAGTTTTTACAGCAGGATACAAAATCAGTGATGTATGGTACAATAACCTGCAATAGCTGTGACCCACAGAATTGCAGTGGCAAAGAATTTTTCCAGAATATCAGTGAAAGAAGAGTAACCAGCAATGTCTGCTTCTGTGCTTATGTAAATATAAAACCTTTCAGGTATAATTGTTAACATAACTAGTCCATAGTCTGGAGAATTAATTCAGATAATCAAAGAGCATGGTGCTTTCTACCATGTTACATTCTACAGAGCAGAAGGAAAAATGATATTTTAATACATTACCTGTGAAAATGAGATTCACATGACAAAGTACTGTGGATAAATGAAGTCGTGTCTATCCATCTTTGAAACCTTTGTCCATCAGGGGTAGGAAGCATGTGATGCATGATATATATGGGGAAGGAAGGTCTTGTCATTTTTTGACCATCATCTGAAGACACAAACCTGCAAAAAGGAAGCATCAACAACAGTATTACTGATACCATGCTGTTGGTCTACTATCATTGGCAGTAAATGGCCTCCTTATATCTGCTTAGTGAGGGTGCTGAAGAAATCACATTAGAAAAGTTGTGGGYGATCTGACTGCTAGCCTCTGTACCTTGCTTTTGCTATTACTAGACATTTTCATCAAAACTGACATTTCAGTGAATGGAGAGAGAATTTTAAATAAGAATTGTATTTGACTGCATACAGAAAGACCCTTGGTGTTATTTCTGCTTACAGGTTTTTGCAACTTTATTGAAACAGAGGCAGACAGGGAGAAGATACAAACTAACTGCAGGTTATGATCATGCATCTAGCAGTGGAGAACATATTTTGTGAGGCAAATGACCCATGGGGATGCTGCAGCATCATCCTGGCCACTGTGTGTTACTCACCTTGTGTTTATGGACATCCAGAACTACATATGTTTTAATATATTGAGGAAGTTAACCATATAGCCTACTGGAAAGGAAAGGAGTCCATGATAAAAACCTTGGACTTGAGAGCCCTGGAAGTGAGTCTGAGTAGACAGCTGGCAAGATAGTGAAGTGTGTGGTTCCTGGCGTCACCGGCGTTCAGGGGTCTACAGAAAGTTAGGTTCGGCAGGACTAATACGTACTGTAAATAAATCAAGCTAGACTAAATTATTTATTCTTTTTCTGGTATTTAGTAGCACATTGTCCATCAAATTTAGTGGAAGCAGCAACTACTCAGCCTTGGAAAAATCTGACTTTTTTTTCTAGTTTAACAGTGAGACTAACAGTATCTGAATTTGTGTGTGTGTGTGTGTGTGTGTGTGTGTGTGTGTGTGTGTGTGTTTACACACACACACGCACATGCGCGCACACACACACATGTTTTTTTCCTTTGCCAGAGAAATATCCTTCATGGTAGTTAGGAAGCATCTTCGCTTGGAAATCCTGAGCTATTGGAAGCTAGGCACTGCATCCGTTTTTGGACTCTTTCCCATCAGGAGGTCAGCAGAAAACCCCAGGAGGCTCTTTCCAGGCCCAGCCCCGTTCAAGCCGCACGCCCCGTGGCCTGGAGGCATCTCTGCCCTGGACCACCGCACCGGCTGTAAGTCACTTGAACCCAATTTTTTGGTCTTACAGCTTCTGGGGTGTGTGTGGGGGGGAATGGAGGGGGGAAAGGGGAGCACGATATAATACTGCCATCTGGTGACCACTACTAGCATTGTCCTGAGCATTAAATCCCAAAGGAAAAGGGGGGGGGGGGGAAAGAACGAAAGAAAACAATCTAGGACGTAGCTTGCCAGCACTGACGAGAAGAGCAGTCGGTGAGGAAGACCGAGGATGCTGAGGAAGGCAGCTGCTAGGGCACAAGCACCGTGACTGATGCTGGGCACTGCTGCCCGTCGATCCACACTGGGGTGTCCCCTCCCYGAAATCTATGTGCTGTGCTGCTTCATTTCACTGCACAGGTCCTTAGGGAGAGGTCCTACACAGAACTGTCTTTAAATTTAATTACCAGGAGAGCTAATTTATTCAGGCACGAAGAGAACCTGAATGCAGAGAACATAGTCTCCCCCCCCCCTTTTTTTCCTTTTAAGAGTGCCTTAAATACAGTTTCCATGGCAGTTAATCCAACTTTGACCCAAATTAAATTTCAACATCTARAAATTCATTCAGCCACTGAAGGACAATGTTTAGCCCCTCTGAACCAGGCACAGAGTGGTGTGAGAACACTTCTCCTCCCCTGTTTCGCTCTCGGCAGCTGGAGCCTATGTAGTCATGAGACCAGTTTGTGCTGCTGAAACAGTCGGCTGGGTGCACAAGGCAGATCTGTGACCTTCTGAGCTGCAGAGAGTTTGCTCCTAACCTCTGCCCACTCGGGGCTAGGGACTTGGTGCGTATCGTAGGCTCACCAGGCAATAGTAGGACAGGCAACCATTAAAAAATATCTTATTGTTGTAAGAGACCTGTCTGTTCAAAATGAAGATGAATCCATTTTGTGTCCTTCAGAGAAAATAATATTCTCATTGATGTTCACTCTCATAAAATACTCTCTATTTTATGGCACAATCAGTACAAAACAAGTCGTTTAGATATTATAACAGTATTTTATATGATACCAAGTATCAAAGACTCTCTCACCATAATGGTGGTGAAGCACAATGGAGGGTTTATAATTTAAAGAGTACTTTCTCTACCTGTTTTCATGCTGATGGGGACATAGTCCCTGCTTCAGTCCTGCCTGTAGTGGCAAATTACTTTTAACATACTATATATTTCAATGATATCTAGTTAAGGTTTCATTATGACATTTCAGTCTAAAATATAATGTACAATTTCTATCATGTTTTCCTAAAACATTACTGTGGGTGAGATTTTCACATTAACCACAATTGCAGAAATGACTGATGTTTAAATCTAAAGACAATTTTAGTCATTATTAAACTTCATTATAAAATAAAGTACGTGGGTRGAATCGTGGTTGATGCTTTTGCAATTTGCTCTACCTTTTCAATGTACTTTTCAGTTACATTAACTGAATCATTTCATCTTATAGATGCAAAGATGAAGGAAAAGAACAAAAACATACCCATTAACCGAAGCAGTGCAAATGTGCATAGTTAATGGAAACCATTTTGACATTTTGTATTTGATTCCATGGTGTGTCTACTCAAACAATTTCAATGGCATATTAGAACAAAATGCTACATTGTACTCTTCACTAAGAATGCAAGTAATAGACTTCAAAAATTACCTTTCGACTGAAAGTATTATCTGTTGGAAATGAAGAAATGTTTTACATTATGAAAGGCTAATAGCAGTAAGGGGGAGCAATGGGCTGTAATGAGAATTCAGGCAGAGAGGGTTTTTTGACCCTGTGTTTCCCAAATGCATGTGTTTTTACAAGTTATGGCAGAATAGTGACATAAACTCCTGTGTCTGATGGCAATTATTTCTCCATGTTACAATTAAAGACTTCTTAATACAAGATCATGTTAAATATTGTGGCAATATTTTTCTGTCACAGAGCAGATAATTGATTGCTTTTCCAAAACCAGTTAATTTTTTTCCTGTGATTGAACCAATTCAAGGACCAGATGCAGTCCAAAATATATTTCCACTCTAATGCTAAAGTAAGGTTTACCTATTAAACAAATTCTACATTTCACCACAGTGTAATTTATCTGCTGGTAAGCATATCATAAATAATTTTTACATGCATTTAAGCCTGACTGATGAAACTATTTCCATTTCTTGTAATTTTCAGGCCAGCTAAAAATTGCTGTATCTTAAATTTCACATTTGAAATTTCATAGAGGTACCATTCTTCTGGTTGCCTCAAAAATATTACCTTATAACCACTTCTCTGTGCTGATACTTCCAGCATTCTTGAGAACGTCTGGACTGCAACACTGGAATGCAACTAGAAAAACAAAAAACTCTGCATATACATTTCAGCTAAGTGCTAGTTTTGGCATTTCAGTGACATGTTTGGATACAGAATTTTGCTCCATTTGGACTCACAATTGAGTGTTTGGTTGATGGATAGACTGCAACCTTCTACAAACCCGTGCAGTTCAACAAGAGCTTAGGCTATACTTGCCTTCCTCCTGTCCTTCTGCCTGCTTTTCTAGGTCAGGTTTTCTTTCCAGGTATATCTGGAAATTCCAAAAAATTTTGTAATTTCTGGTTGTTATCCTTGATTCACTCCAGGGAAGAAGGTTGTCACTTTTTGACTTCAGTTTTTTTGCTCTACCATGCATGTACCCATTTCTGCTGAATACTGCAATCTTTCACAGGAATATGATATCAGAATTTCAGCATTCCTTATGTATTTCAAAAGAACTAAACCTCATTCACTTTAGGTCCTTAGCGTTCTGGTTTGCTGTTACTGGTGTGCAAGTCACTTGTGTCTGAAAGATACTCAAAAAGTTAAAATATTGTAAATTAAAAACAAAAGACATCCCAATTACACACACATTTACTTCCACTCAAATAAGAAAATAAGCAAGTTAAATGAAGGTAAGCAGAAGTAAGAAATGAATATTTAACATTTAACATCTAATTCTTATCTAATTGGTGCCTACAGAAAGTGATAAGCAGGAGCCAACTATTGTTTTCTCTCAGTCCCTGCCTACAGACAGAGATGGCTTCCTTACTAATTATTTTTTATTATAGAGTACATTTAATACTCCTAATGCCTGCAATGATCATTGTTTTTACTATAAAATGTTTGTAAATGGAATGATGTAATTAAAAGGTTTTAAGAAAGGGGAATGCTTAGTGTGTTATTTACCCTATCTTTTGCTCTGTGACTGTCTGGATTGCAATGAAAGACAGTCCATTAATTTTTCTCTAAAAGTTAAGTTGTCCTTGGGCTAAAATACAGGAAAAAAATCTGCTTTGGCTATTACAGGTATTTACCATTAACAGAAGTTCTATTCCCTCAGTTTTGGCTAGCTGATTACTTCTTTTATACAGTTTATAAGCCTGTGGAAGAAATACACATCAAGCAAACCATCACATATTCAAAACATTAAGGCAGTGCATCCGTGTTATCAGTGCTTCATAATTTCTTTTTCTTTGTGTGTATGTGTGTGTGTGTGTGTGTGTGTGTGTTGGCTATTAGAAATGTTACAAATCTTGTGCTTTACTGCCTTAGGCTTGCTGATTACAGGAACATTAGAAAACAGAAGAACTCCTACCTAGTATCACTATGCAGAGGTGGGATAGTCTAAGAGGGATAAGGGATAAGGGATAGTCTAATTCAACACTCTTGTTGTAGAGTACTGAAATTCTATTGATGTAAAACTGGACTAACAAACAGGAAAATTAAGTCCTCAAACTCTTTTCTATAGAAGCTGAGWTGTTTTGTTGAGTTGTTCTCCTATCCAATGCCTAAAATATGTATGAATAAGTCAGTTTCTGTTGAGTCATAGTGGTGAAAACATTATGTAAACTTCAGCCAGCACAAAGATTTGCAAAGTTTCCTTAGCAAAGATGGAACTAGAGGCCAGGACATAGGTAAATATA
Source organism: Rhea americana (assembly GCF_003343005.1). Lineage (NCBI taxonomy): Eukaryota > Metazoa > Chordata > Aves > Rheiformes > Rheidae > Rhea > Rhea americana. Next base: position 2,373,467 of record NW_028186523.1, read on the forward strand.
YGGAAAAAAAAAACTACAAAAACCTACGAAGTTTTTGTGAGAAAGGGAAAATCTTGTATTTCTGTTGTTTATTGAAATGAACAGTAAAGTCAAATTGAAGAAAAATTACCAGAAAAATAATCTAAATACTGAAAACATGTAAATTTTACATTAACAAGTACAAAATTGCTAGGGGCAATCTTCACTTAAACCTTAATTATAAAGTTACAACAAATGAGAACCTCATTATACCTGAAGATACGTCAATTCAACGCTAGGGGAATGCAACTTCAGTTTAGAATTTTTCTTTCATCCTTTCTTTCTTAGGATAAAACAGCCTCAACATAAATGTGCCTGAAAGATGGACCTTATTTGTCAATCAGCCTTCATGCCTATTAGTTCTAATCTTTAGCCTATTTTTGTTACCTTAACTTTAATTTGAAGCTGTGGCCAGTCTTAACTAGCAGAGGTGAAGTGTTCTTTGCACCTTCTGTTCTTGCCCATGTTTTTTTTTGTTGTTGTTTATTTGTTTCTTCTTTCCTCAACATCTATCCTTATGCTAAAAACCTGTATTTAAAAAAATATTCTAAYGTTAATTCAAATATCTCTGAAGCTCTGTTAGCTTTTTCCTCTGGTTCTCTTTGCATATAATTGCTATTCAGTTTAGGACTGGCCTTTGGTTTTGCATCTGCCTTTGTTTTATTTTTTTATATGTTAAATAGCATAAGGTGACCGGGTATATGACTTGGTCTTGCTGACGCTGAAGGTAGGGTAGGAGGCACAACCACCAGAGCCGTAACACTACAGAGATTATGACTGAGTTCCTGGTAGCCAATGAGTATTTACATAACTGAGCACTGGTGGGATTGTGTTTTGTCTCAACAGACGGATCAAAAATAGGATGTTATTTTGTTAATTTCAGGTTGTGAAATGTCATCTTGGTCACTTTGTTTCAGAGATTAGCAATGACTTTGGAAAGGCAGCAGCCCAGTATCCACACTGGTCCAGACCTGCATGGTAAATCATCCCTTGGAAAGTGGTCAGGTGCTTACAGACCATGGGCACGTTAGTTTARTATTGCCAAGTCCATCTTTGCTGTAGTCATCTCAGAGATCTGTAAATTTGTATTTTGTTTAGTCAGACTCTGAGTTGTTGCTATGCAAAACTTCGGGTCAATCCTGCAGCCTCCAGGACCCAGCATGCTATAGATGAGACAAAATACCATTCAATACACTATGGAGAGCACTTTTAAGTACAAAGCATGTGATTCCATCAATCCCCTTGTTCAGCCAATCATCATGACTAATTCATGCATAGAGGACTTGCCCAAAATGTAGCATGAGGGGAGCTTTTCAATGTTTAGAAATATCTGATGGTAGGATGTAAAGAGGATGGAGCCAGACTTTTCTCAGTGCTACCCAGTGACAGGATGAGAGGTCATGGGCACAAGCTGAACAACCACTCCCCTTCATGGGCCCTTCCCTCACTCCCTCCCAACTTCTTTAGCGTGAAGGTGGTTGAACATGGGAACAAGTTGCCCAGAGAGGTTGTGGAGTCTCCATCCTTGGGGGTATTCAAAATCTGACTGGACATGATCCAGACCAAGTAGCTCTAGGTGATCCTGCAGGGAGGTTGGACCAGCTGATCTCCAGAGGTCCCTATCAACCTCAATGATTCTATGGTTCTCTGGATATCAGTCAGTTTTGATGTTTTTTTGGTAGGCAAGATAATCTCCTACAAGAGTTATTATTTTATGGGATCAAAGCAACTGGGGAAGACAAAGGCAAGGACACCAAAAATCTTTGCTAATGAGCATATATGGTAACTTAATAAGGTATAAGCAGTTTGATACCTCACATTAGTGTTTAATACATCTGCTCACAGATTCAGCACTCAATAGATGCTGTTCTCCTCAGTGGAAAAGATGGCATCTTGATAAACAGTTATTTTCTTGCTTCTTAAAGGGGACTACTGTCATTTATAGTATTAGTACTACACTTCCTACATATTAAATCCTCATTATCTTCTTCATATCCATGACAGGCCTTACTGGAATATCATTTCTGGTAAGTTTAGAATTTAGGTTATCCTGATGGGGCTTCATATGTAAGCCTTTCATATTGAAGCCTTTCAACATCAGTTTCATTTGAATAAGCTAATAATAACATATAAATCTTATATATCAGCAAAGAGATTCCCCATAGCTGTAGCTGTCAGCATAAACAAGATTTTAAAAGTTTATGCTGTGCAAGGATGATTGATGAGGAAACCCACCCTCAATAGCCCAAGGCTTTTTCTAGGGTGTAAAGCAGCCCTGTGACATGGCTTTGGCAGTCTGACATCTGGTTATGGCAGTGCTTTTAGGTGGCATATCACTTGTGGTGTCCAAGTGCTCCAGGCCTGTAATCTCTGATAAACTCTATTCTTGAAAAAGAAGACATGGTAGTGCACTGCATTACAAATTTGCCGTACTTTGAAAGGTGTTTTCCCTGTAAGGGGTCTAGCTCCCCTGCTGGAGAAAGGACAGGCTCTCTCCTGCTTCACTCAGCACACACTTACACACAAAACCAAGCATCTTTCCATAAAATCCATACTGAAACATGGCATGAGGGCACAATTTTACCCTATGCAGACTTGTAAGGTAGACATTTGTGGACTTAGAGTATGCTACAAAGGGAGCATTTGGATGCAAGTCATGGTGAAGGATGCTAGAAGACATGGTAACAGTTAAGAGGCTGTGTGCTATGGAAAGCACTAAAAATGTAACCAATCAGGAAATCATGTTTTGAGCTTACACATCTTACTCTGAGAACACTTACTGCCTAAAGACTTCCAGGACACTTTCCTAATTTCTAGACTGAGACTTTGTTAGATGCAGAGCTATTCAGCATGAGGCCGGTTGGTTGGCACAGTTCCTAGGGAATTTAAATAAAAAAGAAAGATTAGGCATCTCTTGTATCAGGTGGTATGTTAGGTTAGTTCAGGATCATAGTTTTGAGCCGAGGAGTCTACTACATCAGTAGTCTTCTATATAAACTTACCAATTTCTGTAGCTAGTTCTTTAGGATCCCTTAGGTCTTGTAGCACATGAGATTTCTGAAAGAGTGATATATATTCTAGTTAAAAAAAGTCTCATCAAAGGGTTATATTCTATTATGTTCCATTGTACTAGCTAGAGGCCTATAAATAATATTTTATAGCTACAAAGAAGAAGGCATAAAAAGTCTAGTTTTTATTTTTTTTTATTCTACTACTGAGAATATTGTTTTGTCCCATCATACATTTGCACTTCTTAACAAATAAGGAAAAATACATGAGAGAATAAACTTTGCCATTTTATATAAGAAAAAAGAACTATTTGAGTTTTGTCCTTATGATTTTGCTTGATGATGAGTATAAGTTCTGGAGAGATCATTTGGATAAATGTGAGTCAGACACAGCTTTGCTCCTCCGAAGTTTTAACAGTCCATTAATGAAATGAATAGGGACCTGGAGGTTTTAGGTTGTCAATTCATGTTTCTGTGTGTATGGAAAGGACTGCTTCTGTTTCTTGTCCGAGAACCAATTTTTCTGCTTTTTTTAATAAAAAAGCTTAAAAAGCATACACTGATTAGCCAAACACACACGCACACGCACACACACACACACACACACACAAACAAATTTAGGATGGCACACCTATACAAGCTTGATTGTTAATCTATATAATTTATTTAATACTATGCTACAGTGAATTTCACAGAGAAAAAGTTAAATATTAGGTATTTTTGAAAACTACTGAATTAAATATTTGCTTCCAGATTGATTATAAAAGCAAATATAGATTTAAATATAATCTTTCTATAAATATAAAAAAATGAAAAGTTTTGGAATCTTCTTTTTTTTTTCCACTTTCATATATGTAGGAAGGCTTTATTTTCTTGGCTATGTCATTCTAGCAGAGCAGTTCCATTAGGTTGACCCAAACTGACATTTAAACTTTTATCTGAGGTCAACTTCAGCATCATACAAAAGACCCAAGGGCTATCCAAAATTTAGTCACTCTAAAGAAGCTAATAACTGCAAGGAGATCCAGTTTTAGGACTTTCTGTAGAGATGTGACACTCTTATGCAGTGTTTTATTAAATAGTTTTGCTATGAGACACAGCTTTTATTAACAAAAAAGGAGAGTAGACATGTTTCCCTCACTCTCCTTTTCAAGCTCTGTTTGATGCCTTCCTTCTTAAAGACTTAGCTACAAGCTCCAACAGAGATTTCTCATTAAGCAGTGCATCAGAACACCACAATGGTGTAACCTCCATATCATTAAATCATTGATGCATCTGCCAAACTACTGATACCACCTAACACAACYATGAAGAAGAGATCTGACCGTGGGAAATTTGAATAGTGCTGTGGATTCCTATCGCACGGGTCCTTTTGGCCGCCATCAAAGACAGCTCAGATGGAGTGCCGGATATGAAATCTCTTGGTCTGATACATTTAAGCGAAACTCAAATCCAGGTTAAACGTAGCCCTGAACTTCAAAATACTGAAGTCTGTTTGTGCTCACTGCTAATGCATATCAGTGGAAAACATGTCTCCTAATTTAAACTGCAGAACTAGCGTTTGGGTGGGCCAGGATTTATTCTGTGCCCTGAGACAGGTCATCAACAGCAAGTTATCTGATTCTTTTCTAAGTAATGCTTTCACCACTATATAATGCTTTCACCACTAGTTTGGAGGTGCATAAATTAGATTAACTCACCTGTTTTGTATATTTGTGGACATCTAGATTAAGAGTATACTCTGCCTATCTTTCATTTCACAGCTGAATTTCCCAGCTTACAGAAAAGCATTATTCTATTTCTATTATTAAGTTGTTGTATGGTTTGATTTGGTATTGATTCTGAAGTGCTCTGAATCAGCCTCAGAGAGGTAGCATAACACTAGTGTAAGTTATTAATTTCTTTAGCACCAATCTATCAGAAAATGAGAAGTTAAAGGATATAGGAAAGAACAACATTATAACTAAAATTCACAGGATGTCAGCCTTCATCTAATTCTTACATGGTAAATAACAGTGGTTGAAAATGCTATATAAATAACATACTGGGCAATGGAACTAGCATTTTCTTCACATGTGCTCTATGGAAATATATGTGTGCCCCCCCCCCCAAAAAAAAAAAAAAAAGGTCATTGAGTTCGGCCTCTGTATAAACACTGTAGGCCTAATTCAGACATATTCTATAGAGGAACATCAGTCAAACCAAGATACTGCAATAAAGGCCATTCTGGGAAGTATTGACACCTGGCTTAAAGCCTGTGCCCATTTCCTCTTGGAGGCCACCTAGGACAGTTACTTCTGAGCTTTGTGTGGAAACTCTTATATGATGTAGAAGCATCTTCCATCCTACAAGCACCAGTTTTTGATGAACCAAGGCCACATATTTACAGATACTGGTCTAGAGTCCAAAGTTTTATGTGGACTTCTAAACATCCCTGTAATTATTTCAGCACCTCATTTGCTTTTTACCTAGTGATTTTTTTTCTAACATTGCAATATCCTATGCTTTTTTCCCCTAATATTTCAATCCACTAAATAAACTGCTGCCATTTTAAAAATAAAATTACACTGACACAGATATGTTTCTTCTTACTACAAAATATGCATTTCCCAAATCTTTCCCCAAAAGATGCATGCACCTACAATGGCTCGGAATCAGTTCTAAACCAGTTGTTGAATTCCCCAAATTTTACAGTTTTAAGGCTGAACTTGCTATAGATTTAGGGTCTTTTTGGGCAGCTTCTAGAATTGCTAGACTAACCTTGCAGAGTGTGGAGACATACCTGGAGGAGATATCAGAGACATACCACATTAAGAGCACTGATCTGATGCTAACACCTAGCCTCTCTTAGGGTTCGTTTGGATATCTTTGTATGACACTGCACTGTGCCAGATAAATATTATTTCAGTCATTAAGGGCTAAATCCATCATGGCATTTAAACACCTAATTACAAGTAAGTACAAAAGCCTTGAGTCCCTAGCTCAAGTCTATGTTCTCCAATGTTTACTGGTTGTAAATTCCACCGAATTTCTGTGGAAATATCCATCACCCTGGTGACAGGAAGTGTCTTTACCATTGAATAACTCATGGAAGAAGGAAACATTCAAGCTATATCCTGAAAATCTGTCTTTTGACTGACTTGCAGCTGGTAATTGAACTCAGAGTTTCTATGCAAGTATGCTAACAACCAGATTTTTATGAGATGGCATTTTTATTTCTCTCCCTAATGAAAGAGCTCTGCTTTGTATATTATAAATATTTATCATCAAAGCATTACAATTAAAATTAATATCATAGACAATTAAAAAGTCAGAAAATATCAATGTTATATTATAGAATACTCAGCTGCGTGTTGGAAGCAATGCACACATGATCAAGTGGAAATTACAATAAACTTTTTTTTTAATTTTTATTTTTACTTTGGGTGCGGGGAATGATAGAGAAAGAGGTTTTCTTTAAAAAATATTGGTAAGAACACTATGAAGAGGTTTTATGAAAAGATTATTATAATGATAGGCTCTATTCAAACAGGACAGCTCCTCAAACACTCAGCTCCTAGGAAACTGCAGGGTCTAACCTCACAGGAGTTTGATCCTTAGGATAAGTGATCAAAGTATTGCTCAGCTCAGCCTCAGCTTTTCTTTCTGAATTCAGTATCACCAATTACCAGAGTAGCCGAGCATCTCCTCTTTTTTCGTCTTACGAATGTTGTTATGGATTGCTTTACGGACCTTAGAGCTGAATCTAATACCCAGGAAGTCTGTGGCAGTTCTTCCATTGAGTCATGCAAGGATTTTGGATTGGCCTGTAGGAACCGACCTGATAGGCAAAGTAGGTGTGGAGTTGAACTGATCTACATCTAAATCCTTGCTATGGCATATGTTACCATTAGGACATGAGCAATCTCCCTGCCTATCCTGTCCTGCTCTTCACATGACCCTTTTGTTGTTAAATCCCATTAGTTTTTCCTATCCCAACACCACTGAACAGAAGGAAGCTTCCACTCAACTGCTTTGTGTGCTTCTCCAGCTGCCATGACAGATGCTCTGACTTCACTGTTTTCATGCCCCAGATTTTTTTTCTGTATTTTCTAAATAACTTTACAGCTAAAGGGATCGATGAATTCTTTGATAAGTCTCAACATTGTTATAAAATTCATTTCCTCTCTGACTCATTTGCCCTTGTGAGTTCCTAGTTGTTTTCTAACAATAAATAAGTTACGAATGTGGGTTATTTGAGCATTTATAATAATGGACACAATTTCTTAGCCTAGATGGGCAGAATTAGCATCCTGCATCATAGTCCGTGACATCTAGCATCCTATTCCCATAAAATATCACATTAGGTCACATGACATCACATAGCTGCAACTGAAATCTCTCCATGTGCTTCTATGGAGTTTTCAAGGAATTGCAGCTGAAAGTGTATGCAGCTCGTACTGAGCTAAATGGATTCAAGGCAATATCTTTGTACTGGGTGGAGGTGCAGCGGGAAGAAAGGGTTCATCTGTGAAAGGTCACAAGAGCTCGAAGAGGTGTTGTGGGCAAGCTCAGCTGTTCTTGGTCTGTCAAGGAAAATTCTCATCTCCTTCCCACCTCTCCATTTGGATAAAATCCAAGTTTTGCAGCAGGTTCTAATAGTATTTTTTTCCGCTTAATTCCTGATTTTTAGTATAATAAATCACTAGCATTGTGGGGTTGGCCAATTTTATTTTTCCACTTATCTTGAATACTCCACTCAGTACAAGCTGCTTTGGATGAGGGTGGAAAACCTTTTGCAACTGACATCTAAACAACAGCTTTCCCAGAGAGGTTTACTTGTAAATGTAGCAAGTTCTTTTCATTTGGCCTGAATACTTGGGTGACTGCCCAGAAAGAAAAAGAATGAACTCTCCTACTCTTACTGGATCTTCCTGAAAATGTTACTTTCTGTACCAGATTAAAAGAAAAGACTTTCCTTAGAAAACAATTAACATAAAAATGTTGCTGCAAATGTAGACTGCCCATCTGCACACCAAAATGCTACCCTTTGCTCTCCCATTCACCAAAGATCGTATCATACTGATCACACTTATCGTACTTTCTAAAGAAATCAGGTTTTTTTTGATCTGCTAACTTAAGATGAGACTGAAAAGCTAAAGCTGGAACTCTTATTGTGCCACAGGAAGAAATTAGAAGAAAGAGGATGAGGGTCATAAGCCCCTGCAAGAACAGTTTTATTCTGCGAATTTTCCCTGAAAATCCTATGTCCACCTGCTGTAGAGGTGATCTCTTGCTGATCTTAAATCTAGCAATCAATTTAGCCCTGCGTGGGTGAGCAAACCCCTCCAATAAGCTTTTGCAGAACCTAGAGTAGTTTATAAATATCCTCTATCCCATGTTTTGTTTCTGTTAGTGGTCCAGTGACCCTCCTCTAAGAGGGCAGAAACTCCACTAATGGAGCGGAYTCTATGTCAAAAGGACAAATAAAAAAAGATACTTTTGAGGGCCATGCAGAAAACTGTAATCTTGAGACTAATAAAAAACAAAAATACAAAGGATGACCAGGTTTCCTTTTAATTATTCTTAAAGACAGGGAAGCACTTATGTCACAGACTTTATTTTTTCACTCCCACTTACCACAGAGCCCTTTCCCTCAGGCTTGACTGTAAAACAGTTCAAATCCCTTGCAACACCATTTCTAAACTTCCCTGCTTGAACAGCTAGAAAATGTCCTCTAATATGTATTCAACATTACTGTAAATCCTTTTTATTTTGTACCAGTATAATTTTCAGCCTTCCTTTTCTCTCTTCAATTTGCTCCTTTCTTCCTCTATCTATTTCCAAGTGCTACTTCTCTATGTTTCCAAAGTCTATTTTTATCGAATTTCATCAGCTCTTTCTGCGCCTATGTTATTATTCTCCCACCATCATCCATTTATTCCAATCCATATACACCAGGCACTATGGCTTTATCTACTTTACAGACTGTAGCTGTAGAAGAAAGTTGTTTCTAAACAAGGGAGCTAAAGTACCTGTTCAGATGACAGGCAAATTTATTTTACCCCAGTCCCCTACTTCTCTCTTCCTCTTCTCTATCCTCTCAAAAACCTAACGATTTCTTTTTCAAAAATAAAGTTTTTTTTTTCTTTTGTCTAGGTCTGCTTTTCCTGGTATAATATTCACCATTTGGAGAGCATGGCAGAATTTCACTTCCTTTCCCAAGCAGAAGTGAAATGAAAGCTGGATCAGAAGTTCCTCTGGATTTTCCAGAGGAATTCCTCTTCAATTTGATCTCCCCCATGATGGACAAATGCATTTTGGGAAGGTTCATCATGACGGTGCCTTGGGCCACCTGGCTCCTTGGATACAGGGTGAGGGATGGAATTGCTGTCTATATCTGACCTTGAAAAAAGAGATAAGCCTGTTTCAGAGAGCATGTGCAGAGCCAGGCTGGCAACAGCCAGCTCAGTAACTGTGGCTGGGGTGGAGATAACTTTTACAAGGGGAGAAAAATCTCTACTGACATGGAGCAGTCTGGATGAACAGCCACAGATCTTGGCTTGATACTGAGCGAAAGTGTTAAGGACAGGAACATTATGGGCCATATGCTAAGCATTTTTGATTGATAATAGATGTTTACAGGTTTCATGTTGCCTCTCTGGAGCTATGTCTAGAGAGATGAGATGACAGGTCCCAAAGGAACAGTACTTCAGGATTCTGCCTCATCATTCAGCCTACGTCTTTATTAAAAATATTATAAAATTCAGCATCAGTATACAAAATACTGAAGATGCAATAAATAATGGCTTAAGCCAGTGAAGTTATAATAATTGACGTGAGAAAGGGACTAGACCAATATTTTGAAGGCAGGAAAATCATATTTTTGAAGTATTTTCTTCCCTGAGTATTCAGATCAGATATTTAATCCCATCTATTTTTTGTTGTTGTTGCTTTTTGTATAGAATGCTTTCTTTCCTCTTTTTTTATCTATTTATATTTGGGCTATGTTCTAATATTACTGAATCAGATGCACAATTTATGGAAAGCATGAACTACATTTAGTATTTAGAGAATCCAGACAATTCTGTACAATTGCCACCTTTGCTTTTTGATAGGCATGCAACCAGCATTTGCGTTAGACAAGCTACTGTGGGTGTTTTGCTTCCAAAGTAAAGGAAATGACTAAAAAGACAACCCCACCACCCTATCTCTCTAAGCTGTCTTTTGTTGCCAGCTCTCTCCCATCACACTGTGTTTCAGTATGATTATCTGAAACTGGATGGATCTGAGCTGCCAAAACCACCAGCAAGGTTACATGAAGAACGGATAGTTGTGCTGTCTTCCTCAGCCTACTCACTGACTCATTAACATATTTTTTGAAGTCCTGGGAGCTCTGTCAAGAAGTCTGTGAAGGAATCTTCAAAAACGAAGCTGCTGGAGATAACCACTGAGAAAATGTGCAAAGCAAGTACATATTTGGCAGAGTGGCAGAAAATAGAGAACATTTTCCTTCTAATTGCACAGATAACATAATGCAATTCAAGAAACAATACTGGACTAAAATGCTATGAAACAAATAGCATACTTTCTAAGTAGAGAGCRATTTCTGAAGAAAAAATAACCTTGGCAGCCATGAAAGTTTCATAAACACAAGAACATCTACCAAACTAAAGAAAGATGGAAAGAGCAAAGACTAAGCTTTGAAACATACAGGAAATAGACGACATTTCTGTACTTGCAATGTTTTGCTGTGCTGATTTTGATGGGATAAATAGGTTTCAAAGCCGTTAATATGACCAACATTAAGTAATCAAATAAGGTTCAGAATTTTAATTATAAATGACTTGACCTGTTTAGTCCCATAGCATACAATTACGATTACAAATATTTTTAGCCAAAGTAAAATGTTACACAAAAGAAAGAACAAGAGACAAAGCATCTGAAATATAGAGAAGTAATTTAGGCTTTTATTTAATAACATTCTTTATTTCCTTTCCTTTTAATGACAGAGAATTTTTTAACAGAAAATCTCCTATTTGACTGGGTTTCAAATAGTTTATCAGAACAAGAAATAAATTCAAGGCTTGTTGTCTTTTTTGATGTTAGAGTCCTGAAGGCAAAGTGAGAAAAACACTTGCTAAAGAATAACCAAAAATAAGAAGAAAACTTCTGCTTCCAGTTCACAGCCTAGCTTTTCAGTCTTATCTGCAGAATATGTAACCAAAATGGTGGTTCTTGTTAACCAGTCAAAATCTGGGTGAGTGTCAGGCAATTCATCATTATTAATATATCTTTTTACTCATAGAATTATGCATGTTGCTAACACAGAAGGCCAAAAGAAGGAAAACAACAACCCGATTCTCAAGTTGTAGAGGTTTTTCAGGACTGAAGACACCATAGGAAGTGCTGTTGTTCTCTAAATCATTCTTTGCAGCTCAGTATGGGCAGAATCACTGTAAAAAAAAAGTATGACAGCCATGACAGCCATCCAAAGACATCGGAGTAGGGTCTGGCATCTAGGAGAAAGTTCTCACTTCTTGCTCCACCTGTTCTATTGACGTTACTGTCAAAATAAGGACTCTCAGAAGAGAAATGAATAGAAGAAGTATTTTGCCCACTAATTATGCCTAAGACCCATTTTGGTCCGTTAATTTTCAGTCTTAGGCTTCTTTGTTTACCATATATCATTTCATTGCAGTCCCCTATTGGGAGTTTTTCTGTTCATTTTAACTCCATCTTTCTGTCTTTACCTTCCAGTGATTTTTAAAAACATTTCTTTGTAATGTAATGATTTGGATGTTCGTTGTTTTGGATAGCAAAAATATGTGTTGGACTCCCCGTGCTAGGCTTCTATACCTTAGATCAGTGTGATCTAAGTCGTTGGCAGTYGTTGATTGTATGAGTCCATATAACTTGTTTTGAACAAGATGGGATGCATGCAATTTACATAATCAGCTCTGTGTACTAATTAGAGGAGCAGCTATTTTCAATATCCTAGAAAAATGATGCCAGGCTAACACAAGGATATTGAAAGCATCTGCTTCTCTAATTAGTAGACGGGGTGCTTATCTTCCATTTTTATTCCAAGCATTAAGGTGTAAAAGTATTTTATTACAGTGAAGAGTAGTGATGTTTTGATCTAGGAATGCCAAAAGTAAGACTTCTCCACTAGTATTATATAGAAACTGTTCTTTAATCATTATAGCGTAAACAAGACATAATAATTGTTTTTGCCCCTGAAAAAGTATATCATACAGAGGTCGTATGAAGCTGTAAACTATAATGAGAAGATAATATCAATGTTGTTGTTAAAGTTTTTTACAGGAATAGTCCAAAAATAACATCCTCATTTTTTTGATAATGAACAGAAAACATCAAAAAAAGGAAAATCTATCATCTCACTTGTTCCAAGCGTTCTCCACAGTACATTTTTACAAAATTCCCAGTATGAATTTCTTTGCCAGTAAATTCCAGACACTAATTCTGTTAAATATTTATTTCTATGTTAAAGAGAACTTTATGCTCAGTGCTTTCTTCCTCTGAAAACACTTCAGTTTACTATAATTAGGTAGCCTCAATGTTATTGTTTGTTTATTTTTGTCAAACTTATCTCCATGGTCCTAGACATGAGTTCCCGRATTATACATCCAGAATCAGGTCACCTCTTCTTATCCTCTTATATTTAATATGATTCAGCTGATGAATATGATTCAGCTGATAAATAGAGACCTTGCGTAATGCTATTCTTGAGGTTATATCATTCTTTAAGTCATGCAGTTTAACAGCACTGCAATTTAGTATGCCTGTTTGCCTTTATTAGTATTTAATATTCTGGTCAGTCTTGGAATCCAAGATATAAATTTAATATTTACTCCTAGAAAACTGAAGGAAATATTCATATTAGTGGGTTTAGAACAAAGCGGAAATATATATTGTTCAGAGATGTCCTCAGACTGCGCACAGCTCTAGAGAAAACAACAAATCATGATCTTAATTTAAGAAAGTCTTTAAGATGTAGGGGGGAAAAAAAGATTTCTATAGTCACCTCAGCATCCTTTTGGATGAACTTCTTTCTCCTACCCCCCTCCCCAAAAACAAAAAGACAAACAAACCCCACCTGTTTTTATCATATTAACTCAGGTAAAATGCTTGATGTGGGAGACCTGGAGACTTTCAGTGAGATGCTTTTCACCTTGAAGTCGCTAGCCCAAGCTTTCTGATTTTCCCAATTTATAGAAGGTGTTTCCCTCTGAGATGAGTTTGTATTTCCCTTCCTGGCCAGCTAAAAAGCAGTTTCTCTCTGCTTGATGAAGCGTTCCCACTGCTCCTCTCCAGACCGCCGGGGCTGGGAGCTGAGCCTGTCTGGGGCCCCGGTGCTCAATACCTGGGGGGGACAAGGCTACATGCTCGTGGGCTGGGAGCAGAYGCCAAGGAGGTGCTGGCACCTATTGCAATTTGCCCTCTTTGGGTAGAATGCAGCACTTCTCATTTTTCCTTGACACCTCCTCTGCCCCCTCTGTGAGTCTTATCTGGACCCTGGGCAGGAATTGGAGGAGGCAAATGCTCTCTGGCTGCTGGAACAGCTTTGCACTGCTCCCCTCCTGCCCAGCTGCGCTTTTTTATGACCATGATACTAAGACAGGAGACAGACTTTTTTCTCTACAAGGCTTTCTGTTTAATTAAAGGCCTATTGTGCCTGAGCTAACTCTCTGTTTTTTAAGGATGGCTCTGTTCAAAATCAAGGTAATGGGTTATTACAATTCTGGAGAAGAATATTTGCAGAGAAATATTTTGCACTGGTTAAAATTTTTGTGGAATACCACAAAATACAAAATAGATCCCTTAATCTTGGTGGCTATCTAGAAACCTTATTACTAAAATATATATAAATGTATAAGTACCATTCATTTTTTGAATGTTGGCATGTTGTAAAATTCTGTTTTCTTTTCATTTCAGGCTGTTGTAAATAAACTGAATCTGTACAGTAGGTTTTTGTCAGACTCCCAGAAAGACAATTTTATTTTATAGCACATCCTAGACTGACAGCCAGAAACTGTTCTGCACCACCTCAGTACAAACAAAATTAGCTTCTCACAATATTTTTGCAGATGTTAAAGGTCATTAATAGAATGAAACCAGATGACTAAAGCAATACATTTGGAATGATTGGGTTTTATTTTTCTCCCTAGCTTAAAGACACAGAGTCCTCTTTTCTTGACTACTTGGCTGCATTTCAAATGTCCTTTTTTTTTCTTTTTTTTTTGTTGCTATTTAACAGTTTCCAAAATCATAAAAGTGAAAGTAGAGGGATATGTATTTCTTGGCTTATGTAACCTTGCTTGTGTAAAAGATTTGGGATTTTTACAGAGATGAATATAATATTAACTGTTCAAACTACCCGTTCCAGGAACAATTGCCCAATCTCTACATTTGATCAAGGTCACAGTTCTGCAATGATCAAAGGAAAGGCTGCTAGCAGATGCAAAATATAATCATGTTCGAAATGCTACTATATCCAGGAATAATATCCATTAAAAATGGATATCCATTTACATATGGAGGTAGATCTATGTTTTTCAAAGTGCACTGTTAAAGTGAAAACCAATGCTATTAACAAATAAAATTACCATTTTCTTTCTTATTGAACAGCTATTTCATTAGTATAATAGTAGTTACTGTTTTGTAGCTTATCTAGATCATAATGAGTAAACTTATTTGTCTTGTGCTTTTAAAATATTACGACTATATATGCAATACTACACATACCATTAAAACTGTATTATACTACTTATATAATTCCAAAATGAATGAGAGATAATAATTAATTGCTTGTCAAACAATAGCAGTGTCTTAAACGCTTTTAAGGACAAACAATACATTGCCCCTTTCCAAAAACTTTCAATATACATTGAAAAGTGCAAATCACACCATCCGCAAAGCTGAGATAACTATCCATATGTCTCTACGCTAGAGTGCTTTTAAAAGCTGGTGAGAAGAGAAAAAAGTGGGGCTGCACAACCCTGTGTGAAAGTGGGGCTGCACAACCCTGTGTGGGAGCGGGATGCTGTCTGGATATCGTGAAAATGAAATGGCAGGAAGGGAACATGAAGGAGTGATGGAGCTGGTTTCCATGGAGAGGAAAAGGGAAAAAAGATGATGAGGTAGAGGCAGTGCAAGGCCCAGATGTTTGGCAGAGGGAAGCAAGAGAACCTATCCTGTGGGAAAGGAAAACCTTTCTGATGAGAAATGGAGAGTACAAGCTTGGTTAACACAAATTATGGACAAAAATCCCAACTCTATGTCCAGGCAAAGAGAGAGGAAGGCAGATTTTTGAGATACTGAACAGGAGAGGAAACAAGGAAATAAGATGAGCATTAGGATCACAAATGTATTTGAAGTAGGAGAAGACAGAAGAGGCAGACTAGGTTTTGTGGGAAGCAAGGCAAGGAATTTGACTTTAATATGGTCCGTTTGAGATTGTATTGGGATATTCAGGTTGAAAGCTTGGGGAAATAGCTAAAGAGCCATGAGTGAATGACTCTAGACATGATTGGGCATGGAGAGGTAAATCATAGAATCATAGACTCATAGAATCAGTAAGGTTGGAAGGGACCTCTGGAGGTCATCTAGTCCAACCYCCCTGCTCAGCAGGGTCACCCACAGCATGTTCGACAGGGCTACATCCAGGCAGGCCTTGAAGATCTCCAGAGAAGGAGACTCCACAACCTCTCTGGCCAACCTGCTCCAGTGCTCCGTCACTCTCACAGGGAAGAAATTCCCCCTCACRGTCACATGGAACTTCCTGTGCTTCAATTTCTGCCCATTGCCTCTTGTCCTGTCACATGGAACAACGGAAAAGAGTTTGTCCCCGTCCCCTTGACACCCTCCCTTCAGGTACTTGTACACATTGATAAGATCCCCCCTCAGTCTTCTCTTCCCCAGGCTGAAGAGGCCCAGCTCTCGCAGCCGTTCCTCATAGGGCAGGTGCTCCAGCCCTCTGATCATCTTYGTAGCCCTGCGCTGGACTCTCTCCAGTAGCTCCATGTCTCTCTTGTCCTGGGGAGCCCACAACCGGACACAGTACTTGAGATGAGGCCTCCCCAGGGCTGAGGAGAGGGGCAGGGTCACCTCCCTCCACCTGATGGCAACAGTCTTCCCAATGCACCCCAGGAGACCATTGGCCTTCTTGGCCACAAGGGCACATTGCTGGCTCATGGTCAACTTGTCATCCACCAGCACTCGCAGGTCCTTCTCTGCAGAGCTGCTCTCCAGCAGGTCAATCCCAGCTTGAACTGGTGCCTAGGGTTATTTCTCCCTAGGTGTAGGACTCTGCACTTGCCCTTGTTGAACCTCAGGAGGTGCCTCTCCGCCCAGCTCCCCAGCCTGTCCAGGTCTCTCTGAATGGCAGCACAGCCCTCAGGTGTGTCAGCCACTCCTCCCAGCTTGGTTTCATCAGCAAACTTGCTGAGGAGGCACTCTGTGCCCTCATCCAGGTCATTGATGAAGAAGTTGAACAGGATGGGACCCAGTGCTGAGCCCTGGGCGATGCCACTAGCCACAGGCCTCCAACTAGACTCCACGCCACTGATGACGACCCTCTGAGCTCTGCCTTTCAGCCAGTTCTCAATCCATCTCACTGTCTGCTCGTCTAACCCCCACTTCCTGAGCTTCTCTAGGAGGATGTTATGGGAGACAGTGTCAAAAGCCTTGCTGAAGTCAAGGTACACCACGTCCGCTGCTCTCCCCTCCTCTACCCAGCCACTCATTCCATCCTAGAAGGCTATCAGATTGGTTAAGCAGGATTTCCCCTTGGTGAATCCATGCTGACCACTCCTGATCACCTTCTTTTCCTCCATATGTCTGGAGATGACATCCAGAAGGAGCTGTTCCATCACCTTWCCAGGGATGGAGGTGAGGCTGACTGGCCTAGAGTTGCCTGTGTCCTCCTTGCCCTTCTTGAAGACTGGAGCGACATTGGCTTTCTTCCAGTCCTCAGGCACCTCTCCAGTTCTCCAGGACCTTTCARAGAGGATGGAGAGCGGCCTGGCAACAACATCCGCCAGCTCCCTCAGTACCCGTGGGTGCATCCCATTGGGGCCTATGGATTTGTGGATGTCTAGCCTGCCCAGAAGGTCTCTAATCCTATCCTCCTCAACCAAAGGAAAGTCTTTCCTTCTACAGATTTTCTCCCTCACGTCCAGGTTCCGGGATTCCTGGAGGCTGCCCTTGGCAGTGAAGACTGAAGCAAAGAAGGCATCCAGTAATTCTGCCTTCTCTGCATCCCTTGTCACCAGGGTCCCCGCYCCATTCAGTAGCGGGCCCACATTTTCCCGAGTCCTCCTCCTGCTGCTGATGCATTTGAAGAAGCCCTTCCTGTTGTCCTTGACATCCCTTGCCAGACTCAATTCCAGCTGGGCCTTAGCCTTCCTTGCTGCATCTCTACATACTCTGGCTGCATTCCTATAATTCTCCCAAGTAGCCTGTCCCCTCTTCCACAGTCTGTGTAATTTCTTCTTCTGTCTGCATTTGGCCAAGAGCTCCTTGCTCACCCATGCAGGTCTCCTGCCCTTCCTGCTGCACTTCTTACTCATAGGGATGCACCGCTCTTGAGCTTGGAGGAAGTGATGTTTGAATATTAGTCAGGTCTCCTGGACCCCCTTCCTTCTAGGGCAGTAAATCAGTAAAGCATCAGCACAGGACTACAGGAGTGGTAGTCAAAGACCTGTTTCTGGTTAGGTTAGACATGGGCAGCAGAGAGAAGAAAAAGGAGAGAAGGCCATGGATAAAAAGGTTTGAAGAAGCACTGAAAATCTGGCCTAAAATCAAGACAACTCAGTATATGAGAGGGTAATATATAAGTCAATAAGCATAAAAACTGAAAAGTAGTCTGGTGATGTGACAAAAGAAACAGAAACTGTAGCAATGTTTCACTCCCCTTCTTGAGAATAAAGGCCACGATGTGCTATTTATCTGTGTACGTATAAGTGTGTGTGTGTGTGTGTGTGTGTGTATTATATATATATATATAAAAAATATATACACACACACACATGCAGGCATATATATRTGTGTGTGTGTGTCTCTTTTGCTTTACTTTGCTTTACTTTTCTTTGAAGCTATTAGGAGTACTTGTGCAATGTTTTTGTCTGACTAGATCTGACAAACAGCTGGGCTGTTTGGTAAATACAACAAGGATGAATAACTGAAGTGGGTAGGGGGAAATCTTTAAAGGTTAATGCAAAATATATTCAGAAATTTTATGAGCTAGACCTTTTAAATAGCATTGCTCTTTAAAAACTTATGTCATATGAATACATTCTACAGCAAGCATATCATGAAAAAATTTCACATACTAAACCAGTGGGTAACATTCCCCAGCAGATTAGAGTTATGTATAGAAAGATCCAATAGCTTGTCTAACTTGCCTCAAAATGTATGTGGAGAGCTGGATGAGCTACAAATGTAATCATAGCACCAGTTTTACAAGAAAAAAAAAATATGGTCAGCTTCTCTTCTAGGCAAGCAAATTTAGACAGATGAAAACCTCAACCAAAAGCAGTTAACTTTCATCACAGTATACAAATTACAGTGGGAATACCTCTAAATCACTGATACTGTTAGCAGCTAAGTAATCTCTGGGGGGTTGGATTAGAGCAAAGACCCCTCAGAAAGCAGTATTTCTCACAATGGTAAATTGATAAACAGTAACAGAATGGATTTTCTTTTCTCTGTGTTGAATCTCATGGAAAATTGTTTTGTTTAAGTAGGTATCAAATGAGCCTTGATCTACTGCAGTATTTCTAAAGGCAGGCCTCCGGGAGCCACGCTCTGCCGGTAACAGTCTTAATCCTTTGCGCTTACGTAAYGCTCTCTGTCTAAAGATCTTAAAGCACTTGCTTATGCAAGGATCAGAGGATTAATTTCTGCAAGTTCTGTCTGCGTTAATATTTTCATGCCTGCTCTCCAGATCAGCTCAGAGCTGCATTACGGTCTCAGATGCCAACGTCACATGCCAGAGGAGCACGCAAGGACCCTGAATCTAAAGTTCTTCTCCTGACCAATAGATAACAGCCTGGCTGTAAAGTATCCTCTAACCAGCAAGCCTACTGAACAGTGCTAGCAATGAGGAACAAGTTTAACTGAAAAACCTGGCTACTATATTTGTTTTCTCTTTACCTTGAATTGTGATGGTAAGTCATTCATTCTTTTAATAGTATATACAGCTTAGGATATACAGCTCTATATCCAATGCTAAAAGGCATTGGATAAACCCTTCTGTTGTAGTTTCTGTTAAAAATTTCAGTTTCCATTAAATATTAGTATTTTTACAATAGCTTTCCATTCAGTTTTGAATGCGATGTATCGGTAGTAACTGTGTTAACCTTAGGCAAATGTTGACTTGTTAAGAATCTTCTTCAGCTGCTAAACAATAATTTATGTGACAATATGAATGTCATTTAATTTTGTCAGAAAGCAAGCAATTTAAATATTATTCTTTGGATGTGTGAGCAGGTTTCCTACAATCTATTATGTAATAAAGTAAATACACTTAGAAACTATTGGAAGGTAGACAGGCTTCATTAAACTCATTTTACACAATGCACAAAGGTATTGTATATCATTTCCCTCTATATTTAGATATATATTCCCACACTGTATGTACATACTGATTTTCTTTTAACATTTAGGGTTATTTAACTATCAAATTAATTCAACACAATGATCTCATGCTGCAAAACACCATGGAAAAGGAGTATTTACATATGCTAATGACTTCCAATTAAGAAACATGCAAATAATTGGGAGAAAGCAAAATTAAAACACTGTGCTAATAACCTGACAATTACAAGGAAAACTGTATTATTTAAGACGGCAAACATAATTGCACACACAAAGTCTATTTGACTACAAGGGTAGCTAATACAAAATACATAGCAAATTCTCCCCTACTACAGCCCTTGACAGCACTTCATGCTGTAGGACTAAAGATCCTTTTAAATTCATAGTGCAGGATTAGGGTACCACATGGGGGTTGGTGATGGAGGCGGGACAAGTATTAGTTCAGGAAATTCATCGTTATGGTGATCCTTAAAAGATTGCTCTTTGGCAAAAGAAAGAAGTGGACTGAAGATGATTTTTGAGCAGTTGCGCTAAGAAGAAGATTTCTGTCACTGCTTGAGGGCCTGTGCTGGTTAAGGAGTCTCCTTTTCATAGAAGAAAAGAATTTCTTTCTGCCATAAGATCATTATATCAGAGTTTGATTTCAATTCAAATTGTGATGAACAATGGAAATTTAAAAATATCTGATTAGAAAGTCACTCAGAAAGGAAATTCTATCTGGAAAAGTCAGAATGTTTCCTTTATAAAAGCAGAAATTTGTTTCAACAATGTCAAGCTATTATAATATTTTCYGAGTATGCAGTATATTACTACCACTATAACGTAGTATCACAGATGATTACTTAACTGTAAAAGTCTAGACTACATCAAGCAAGTCAAACATTCTTAAACTTTCCCAAAGGAAAWTTTCAGTGCTTTTGCAGCAAAATAAGTTGATTCAAAGATGTAACACCCTCCATGGCCCACATACATCATGGGCTATTTATTACTACTGGTCCAAAAATTAAGGCAACTTTTGCTGCTATAGGTAGAGGTGAAGCAAAGACAGAAAAATGTGCAGCAAGAGGAGAATTGTTTTTTTTTTCCTACTGCCTCTGCTATTTTGATTTAGCTTCTGTAATTTGTGTTGGTGACACTACTGAGTCTGTCAGTCTTTGTGTATATTTAGGATTTTATTACTACAATGGAYGAGACTCACCTTTCTCCATATTTATACTGTTAAATTCTGTTAAATTTCAGTCAGCTGGCACCATAGCTTGAATAGCATCTTGGAAGTTAAGACTTTTTATTTTAAACCTAGAAAAACATATGTTGCACTGCAGTTCAGGAATTCTGGTGCATATTTAGGTAGCCACCAGAGATAKCTGTCTTTCCTACAAAACTCTTCTTAAAACCTCAGGAGATTTCTATACTAGACACATACAAAAGGCCAGAGGAGCAAAAGAAATGATGTAGTATATAGTTTTATATTCCTAAAATCTATATATAATCACAGTACTACATAGGATTCAGATTTGATGAGTGCTTACAATGATACCCATGGCAACTCCTCTGACAATTTAGGAAAAAAAAAAAAAAAAAGATATTATTTGCTGGTATCAGTACCTTTGCCTGGTCAAAGAACTGGTGGCATTGCTTAAAAATGTGGTCATTGAAAAACAAATCTGACCTGAATTAGTGGAGCAATCTTCAAAAGGTTCAGAGTTCTGGCTGGATTTAGATGAGCTTATCCAAAGCAAAACTGAGCTGGAAATCATACAACAGCATGCTTTATGAAAATATATAAGGTACTACTTTTTCCAAATTAAATTACTGCAAGCATAGTCTCTTGCACTGAATTTCTACTCTTTTATTCTGTTTAGAATAAAGGAAATATTTTGAGATGCTGTACAAATGACTAATTTTAACTATCCAAAAGCTACTAGCATCTAGTCAGGAAACAAATCATATGCGGTATGAATCTCATCAAAATTAACCAGCACGTTAGGAGTAATAAAGCACACAGGTGATGAAAGGCAATGTAGAGAGCAAGAAATACTCATAAAAAGCCTTCAATAGATATTTTATGCTTACTAATATGAGAAAACTTCATATTCTATTATTATCCAATTGCGAACAAATGCAGCAGATGCGAATACAGAAAGTCCTAAAATGCTCATCCAATCAGATAAAACAGTTTGCTTTGATGTTTAGGCCTGCAGAGTCAGGAAATGTCATCCCTAATCATCCCTCTGCCTTGATCATACCCCAGTTTCCAGTTCCTCCGAAGATTTGTCTGCACTGCAGCCCGCAGATATGAATGCAGCTTCTGACCACGGCTAAGCTAAACGACCCTGCGTGCAGACACCACACCACTGGGAATCACTCATGTCGTCGTGGGCCGTGAACATGGGGCTCTGAGCAAGTGCTTAGTAGCTGGAGTTGATGCTCCTGTGGCGACTGCAGCCAACCTGTGGACTAGAGTGTAAACTTCTCCCACAGGACTAGGCGACATTAATTGAATCTTAACCCACAAATAAGCTGTTAGCTGTCATAGAGCATGTAGGTTTAGTCTTGTGTATTCTTGGCTGTGTGGTAGACTTTGCTTAAGAAAGGTGCTTGGACTTTCTGGAAATTTTGGAAAGGTTTGATCCAGAGCCCTCTGAAGCCAGTGGGAGCCTTTCTAGAGCCACACAGTATCTTTGTTGGAAGAGCTCTGTGTAAACAGCCAGTTCTGTCAGCAGCTTCTGTTGCTGCTTGAGGCAGGTTTCTGTGTGGTACAGATTCACTAATCCTTTTCCCTTTTAATTGTAACCTAAGGGTGATTCAATTTTTAAAAGGAAAACATTGACACATTTTTTAGCTAATGGGATMGTTCTATTATATGTTAGATATGGGTCACCCTGCAAAAGGCTTAGCTGATCCCAGTGCAGGTATCATTATGTTWATTCCTGATAGAAATTTTCTTCATCCCTTTCTTTGCTCTTTCCCTCCCTACAGCAACCAAGTTTTATTTTATCCTATTCTCAATTCTTCTAAGTTATTTTTCTACTCCATCACTCTGACTTCTTCACTTTTCAATCTTAAGCAATATGTGAACTCTACAAAGTGCGAGGTTGTGTTTCAAAGTCACGGTGTTCAACTGCACTTGGACTTAGGCAATATTGTCCAGCCCATCTATTGATAAGGCGAGTCTCCTGCTGTTGGTGGGCTGGTGAATGAAGTCTCTGAAGACTGAGCAAAACTGCACAACTCAGCAAGTCCACATCCTGTYGCTTACAATCTGCAGGAGTAGGTTACACAAGCAACTCAAACCAGAGTCCTTAAGGACAATACTGTAAATATTGTTGTCCCAAACCAAATTTTAAAGAAAAGATGAGGTTGTATTTCTAAGTCTTTGCCATTGATGCATGTCTGAATGGAAAATATGGAATCAAAAGGAGCGTATCTTAAACCAGCATTTGGTCTTTTGTTTCCATGTAGCTGTCTACTGATGTGGGAAAGTARATGTTCATGATGTTTAACAGGAGAGAAGCAACATGAATCAAAGGATTTGCAATCTGCAGACCACTTGTGTGATTAGAGCCAGGTGAGGAAATCTCTACAGCCATGCAGAGTCTTCTGGTGCAGCTATGCCACACACAGAGCACAAACACTTGATTTCAGGGTTTGAGACAGAGAAGACAACRTTTAAATGGAAGAGGTAGTGGAAGGATGCCACTAAACGTAGCAATTACATAAGTTTGTAAGTCTGAGTAAACGTTCAGCCAGGTATCAGACATAYGCAAGATTGCTGGAGAACACAGGACCACACTCATTAGTTGTAATGTTTTTAATTTTTGATTATTTCCTTAACTGCTTTTTAAATATTATAATAATTCTTTTTTTTCCCACTTAAAAAGAAGCTGAATGAAAGAGTGGTGATATGTGGGTGGAGARTGGGGGCTGGCAGATTATGTTCAGCATCCTCCACATTGCCTTATTAATTTAGTCAGACACATTAGTTCACATTATGAGAAACAGATGAGAAACTGCTAAAATGTACATTATGAGAAATGTTAGGAGAGGCTGCTAAGCATACATCTAAATAATGTTAAACCAACAGCAACTCCAGCTGAGGGCCAGCTGACTCACCAAGCTCTGTAAATCTAAGCTTCACAGTATTAACACAGTATGCCTATTCCTGTTAACTGTTGGAGCTGTAATGCTGAGTAATCATTGCATAAACCCTGTGTATGAGAGATGAAGGGGGGCAAAAACAGAGACAGCAGCATTCCACCGAAAGGAATTAATGACACCATCCACCTTGTCTRTGTTATATCTATCCCTCAGAACAACATACAGCCTTCAGTTGCTCCAGACCCCTTTTAGGGTGCATTACATCACATTTCCGTGTTTTCCTTTTTCTTGCTTTTTTTCTTGTGCTGCAGAAAGGTTGATTAATGTTCTGTGCAAGACAGTCAGCTAAAATATGTCACATGTAATGAAGTTCTAAGAAAAAAAAAGGATTATTTCATAGAATCATTCACAGAAAGTCATCTATGGCTTGGCTGAACCTTTAGAATAGATGTCTGTGTTTGTATGACTTGCCTTTGTTTTGAGCAGACCTGAAGAAGCTATTCATCTCCTAATGTTTTGGCTATTTCAGTTAGCAAGAGTTGATAATCAGTTCTACATAGAATGGAAAATGCARTGTTTGTGTGAGATGAGGTCACTCTATGGCAGCCAGAATGATTTTTCCAGTATTTGATAAAGCCTTTTCTTACACTGGGATTCAGCATCTCCAGCATCTCCTACTCTTCGCGTATTGTTAGGTAATAAATTTTGCAAATCGTTTAAGTAGGATGGCTGAGGTCTCTGTGCAATGCTGCAAAAAACAAGGCATATCATTATCTCTTTTCACACAGGCATCTTCATGTCAACAGAGTTTGATTTCTAGGAAATTGCTGTCTGTTGTAACATACTCACACATTTCACATTTGGTATTCAAAAAAAATCATCTATAWTCACCTATGATATGATTTTATCTGTTTTTTTTTCTTTTTTTAGGAGGACACTTATGTAAATCTACAATTTGACTGGTCCTTGTGAGATGCTTTGGAAATGTCAATAATTATATGATAATCATCCCTAACAAAGCCTAAAATATTATAAGATATTAATTTTTTCCTGTAAAGCAAGAGTAAATATAAATACGACAAAAGCATTGCCTCTGGTAGCAAATATTGTGTTTTTAATAATTACTAAAGAGAGACAAATCATTCCTAATAAATAATGTACACTGTGCAGTAGACTAGTCCCCTAACAAGAAGGTAATAATTCTGAGCATGTGTTTGGGTGAGCAGAAAGATATCTTCCTCTTCCAAAGCAACCAGAATTTAGGAAACAATGCAGGGTCACCACTCTATTGCTTTTGGCTCTCTCTTCTTTTAAGTCTATCTGGCTGCGTCCCTGCAAGTGGCGCTTCAGCAGCTCATCTGCCTGCCAGTGCTTACCTTTGTAAGGCTTTGTGGCACTCTCCCATCTATCTTCTGCACTATCCCCCCTTGCAAACTCCTCAATTATTGCCATGTAGTGCTGTTATTTCACATCCCTTTTAATTTCTCTTATGATCTTCCTGTTTTCTGCTTGCCATTGTTGGAATAATTCTTGTTTCTACTGCAAGAGGAAAGCCTTTGCTTCTGGTCCATGACAGTAAGCTGTAAATTGTTACATACTGGTTTCATAGATTTGAGCTGTTGCTCATTCCATTCCAAAACATAAAATGTTGCTTATGACTGAAGTCTTACAGCATAAATTGACTAATGTTGTGACACAAYAACTACGAAGGGAGTCCTCTCCCTTCACTCATCATGCTCTAATTCCTTAACTTCCTTGGTATCCTTGATGGATGGATGAAATTTATTGTTTTCTCTTTCTTCATGAAGACTCATACACATAGTATGGAGTGGCATTTGTTTTCACRTGTATAGAATACATTGTGCATCAAATTATAGGTGCTTGATGGGTGTTTTGCTATTACATTTTTAAAAAATTCATCCAGGCTAATACAAAAGGTGGAAGTAGGCYGCTAGCATCACTTCACAAGTTTTACTTCACATTTTAAATAGATTTGCTTCAGCCATGCTTGAACCTCTTTTTCATTGATTTTCCATTAGTGCTCTTCTTAATGAGAAAACACTAATACAAACGTAATTAAAACCCAAATTTGAAATTTCCACATGCAAATATTTGTGCCAAATATGGTTGTGTGTAAAGGGGAAACAGACAATGACAAGTGATGTATTTAGTAAGTGATGACTAGCAAACATTGACCAAATAGAGGTTATTAAAGAGAGAATAATTGCAGAAGACTTTCTGTGTTTGATCTGTAGTTAAACAAAAATGTAGCTAAAAAAAGTGGTTGGTTAAGTTTAAACAACAAATTGACTTGATRGAGAAAAACTTTCATTTACTTACAGCGTCTGCACAAACTGAATCTGAGGTTAAACGGGTTAGATAAATAACACATTGCAATATATGTGCTCTGCCATAACAGAGCTTCACTCTTTCCCATCGTTGTTATCTTTAACATTACCTCTTTTTTCCCTTTCTCAGTTCTTCTGCAGAGAGACAAAATTGATAGCTATATAGGAGGAGTGGCTGACAGCTTAATGAACAATTATTGGGGGTCTGGGGCGTATTTTCCAACAGTTGCTCATGAAGAGAGGACTGGCATAATCCACTGCAGTGTTTAAGTGATATCTCTTTCGTCAGCACCTGCTATTAGAGGGCATAGCACTCAGTGGCACTAGAGTGTTTACATCTCATTTTAGGGAATTTCCAGTTGTAGGTGGCTGGAAGTTAGCCGCAGCACAAGGGAGACYGTGCTCCCAGTCTCGGTGGGTACAGACAAGCCAGGCACTGTTCTGAAGAACTGAACGCTGGCTGTGTTCTGGAAAGTTGTTTTGAAGGGAAATAAAGTCTCAGAGAATTATTTTCCTACTGGTTTAAAAACAAGGGAAAATGGTGATGCCAGAAACACGCAAAGGACCAAAGATTTTCAAAATAGCTAGTAATAAATATTGAGAGAGACTCAGAGTTTGTCTTACTAAATCAGACCTAYTCTATATCTGCAAGCGGTTGACACATCAAAGGAAAATGGAGTGTTTGCTAGTTTACTGACCCTCAGCTGGTAAGGGTAGAGATGTGAGAGCTGTGAAGTACAGATTTAATTTTTTCATTTAAACTACGTAACTAAAGAGAGCTTCATGATTAATTAAAAAATTAGAAAGTGAATGTTATTACATGAAATTGTACGCTAATAGGGCAAAGACTGTTTTCCAAGATCGTTCTGGCTTTGGTAGCTCTTGGGTGGGACTAATGGAAACTTGGGGTTGTCAGATTTCTTGGCTATTAGCCTATAAAATTGCTAACAAGACACATTCATCTTGGCCAACCTAATTTTGTGATTGCTATTAAGATCCTCAAGACAACCTAAAATCAATATCCTGTATGGCTATGAGTAAGGTCCACATGAAACTTTTATAAAAATCTCTTTATTTAAGRCAAAGACAATTTCTCTAGAAAGCTAAAAGTTATGTCCTTTTTCTATTACTTACGGTTCTCTATTAATATTAAAGAATATTCAAAAGAAAGTATCAGAAGAGATGATCTGTATTGATTTTGGTGGCATAGTTTGTGATAGTCACAGTTACCTTGTGGAGTTTTTAGTGTGTCTGCAATCAAGGACAATCAGATCTCCAAAAATACTGTTAGAACTAACAGCATAGATGCCAACAGATTTGACACAAGTATGAGCTAAGAAACCCATTCAGCTTTAGCAAAGAAAATAACACCAGCCATGATCCCTTTACGTCTAGTGAGACTTTGCCAAAGGAACCCATATTGTCTATAATTTTAGTCTGCAAATGGTAAATTTTACATTGTTTGCGTTCAAATAATGCTATTATACTAATTAATGCGATAATTTATTCCTTAAAAGGCAAGTTCTAGCCATTTTATAGAATTTCTTCCTAAACTCATGCTTATGCCATTGGGGAAATGAACTATTTTAGTGTATTGTTCCTTACATGTCATCTTTAGGAAGAATGCTTCCAATAAAATGCCTTATTTGCTCCTCCTGTAAGAGAACAGCATTGCACTTTGCTTGGATTAGGAATAAAATCAAAATAAGTAGAATGTATGGATGTTACAAGAAATGTCATCCTGCCAAAATATAAGTTAATATTGCAGCATCACAGTGATCAAGTTGTCAGCTTGTATGAAACAGTGCTTCATATAAAAGGCACTGTTTGGAAATAACACTGTACCAATTATAACAGACAGAATCAGAGTCCTGTCATTTCATGATTTGAAATTTTAATGCCTTAACTCAACTACATGAAGAAATGCTGCCTAGTGCAGGAACAATTAAAACTCATTGTACAGATAACACTTAATCAAGAAAGAAAATCTTTTAGCGTAGCACTTTTCATCAAGATTGATATATACAAAGTAAATGACAAAAGTGACTTGGAAGAGATTAAATGGGCAGCACCTGTAAACAGCAATGTCATTTGTATAGCCAAGCAGAGTACCAACGCATTTTTATTGACAAAGTGTATCTCCCATTTTTCCTTTTCAAAATGAAGATTTCCTCAAAGAATTCTGCTGTTTTTAACCTCATCCGATACAGAACTGAAACATTTAGAGTAATTCTGGGTTTTGTGACAGCAACAGTGAAAYGTGAGGCGTAGTTCAACTGGGTGTTATATGTATTTTGAGGTTACAAGGGAAAAGCTGAAAATCTCACTGGGAATTTTAAAATCCTAATTCACAATGCAGTTTCTTTCTGGGCTTCCAAATGTTATTTACTCTAATTCCAACAATATGGAATGTTCAGCAAAATGACTTGTGTTGGATAAATACAGAAGGGAAATTTTGCCTTCATTTTCTCTCATATCAGTATTTCATGTTAACTGATATTAATACTGCTTATCTTTTGTGTGTATTGAGTGACTCTTCTTGTAAGCTTCCTGATAGATGAAAAATCATCACAAAATCACAGAATCATTGAGGTCAGYAAGGACCCGTGGAGATTAGCTGGTCCAAGCTCAAAGCAGGGTTGCCTAGAGTATTTTTCCYGGGATCATGTCCAGTCAGATTTTGAATATGGAGATGGAGACTCCACAACCTCTTTGGTCAATCTGTTCCTGTGTTCAACCACCTTCACACTAAAGAAGTGTTTTTCACACTCAGAGGGAATTTTCAGTTTCAGTTTGTGCTCATGACCACTTGTCCTGTCACTGGGCACCACTGAGAAAAGTCTGGCTCCATCCTCTTGACACCCTACCATCAGATATTTCTAAACATTGATAATGCTACATTCTGGGCAAGTTTGCTATGCATGAATTGCTCATCATGATTGGCATGAAGGAAATGATGGAATCACATACTTGTGACCCTTCCCTGGACTCACTCCAGTAAATCCATCATACTGGGGAGCCCAGAATTGGACCAGTGCTTCAGTGGTGAGCAGAGGGAAAGGATCTCTTCTCTTGACCTGCTGGCAGAGCTTTCCTAATGCAGYCCAGGATACCATTGGTCTTCTTTGCTGSAAGGGCACATTGCTGGCTCATGGTCARCTRGTCCACAAAAAAACCCAGTTCCTTCTCTGCAAAGCTGCTGCATCCAGCTGGTTGACCCCCAACTTGCACCGGCACATGAGATTGTTCCAGCCTGGGTGCAGGGCTTTGCACTTTCCTTTGTTGTACTTCATAAAATTCCTCTCTACCCATTTCACCAGCTAGCTGAACTCCCTCTGAATAGCAGCSCAACCATCTGGTGTATCAACGACTCTGCCCAGTTTTGCATTGTCTGCAAACTTGCTGAGGGTGCATTTGATCCCATCACCCAGCTCATTAATGAAGATAATAAACAATATTGGCCCCAATATCAAAAATCATTTTGCATGAAAAAAATTGATTCATAGTAAAGCTAAGATACTTGCCTGAGGTTATATGCAAGACTAAATCCTGAAAAATGTATAATAATGTGCACAAATACACTAACATTAAAGTCAGAGGCAGATCCAAGTTTTAAAACTCATCACCAGTAAAAATATGACCTCCCTTTGAGGTGCTTGGGCTTCTCAGCAATAGGTGGTTCTGTCTGGTTACCATACTGCCAAGCAAGATTTTGACAAGAAAGTTTAAGAGCAGGACATTAAAAATGGGACTTTAAGTATAAAGGTTGTCCARCTGTAAGCCCCACCTGAGCAGCTAGTTTACTGGGTTCTAAACAGATTTTCTTGTAATTCTGATATAGATCCCTGTCATAGAAAATGGGATGTAGAGCTGCCAATCCAACTCTATTAGGACAGGGTTTAGCAGAGGAAATATGCTGGTATCCAGCCAGGAAGGCATTTCAAGAGCCCTCAAGAACTCACTCCTGCCTGCACTGACCAAAACATTTTCCTTTCCATTCTGTCTTTGACAGTGCCAGCTTTGCAAAGGTCAGTGCTTTGGATCTGGATGTTAATGCTCCACATAGAAATCATACAAATACCCACTCTGACACTATGGACAGTTTATTTTCTTTTTTTATTAGAATAATCTTGTGCATCTATGCTCACTCCTTGCAAACTATGGTATGTCTCCAGTGATCCTTTTACATCATCCTTCAGGATCACAAGACAACAAAACTCTGCATTTATGTCCAAAAGAGTATGGATTGGTTATCCATTCCATCTCCTGTGTTTAATTTAGTTTAGTTATATCTTATCATTATCAAGATGTTGTAATCTTTTAATTTTTTATAGTTAAA
This sequence comes from Rhea americana, assembly GCF_003343005.1. NCBI lineage: Eukaryota > Metazoa > Chordata > Aves > Rheiformes > Rheidae > Rhea > Rhea americana. Next base: position 2,403,880 of record NW_028186523.1, read on the forward strand.
AGAGATTTCTTGGGATCTGAAGAGATGTCTGAGATTGACAACAAATGTCCAGAAGTCACATCAAGCAGGCTAGGAATGAAGATAGTATTTTATAAGCTCAAATAATTCAAGTGTAATAAATGCAGCTTGATGAAACTGATTTGGATTATCATTTTCTCAGTATGCTCTGACAGTCTTCTTGTAGGTATTCCTTACTTCAGACCTTTCATTCAAGGGCAAACATGAACTGAGTAATTTAATGTCTTATTTCTACCACCATTCTAATAATATTTCAGYAATTCTCTACGTATGCAACTTTTGCTATTATCAAATAGTTGTAAGTTTTTAGAAAACTGTCATTAAATATGTTTCTCATTGTTTACTTCATTTAGTTATAAACCTTTGTATAAATGGAAAAAWAATCACTATAGGAACCCTGAAATTTAACGTTTAATTTAATTTTAAGAGCTTTACATTGATTTCATAAGCCTTACATAGTCCTTCTGTTTTCATACATCATAGCTTGTGTGATTTTTACTTAATTTAAAAAACTTTTCTTAACTCTATTTAAGAATATTCAGGATCTATCTGATGCTCCAAAGCTGTTGGATAATTTGGGGTTATGGGTGAGCATTTTAGCTTTTAGCATTCTTTAGCATTTTAAATGCTAAAGATCATCATGGGTATGAATTAACCTTTTGATATTATCTTTGACCCCAGCACTAGCACCATGCTGGGAGGAAAAGGATGTCCGATATTTCATTGTGGCTCTTCATAGCATTGCTTCCTTTCRCTTTATTTTTGGCTCTCCCAGGTAGTGATACAGGCTGTGAAAGTATGGAAATAAATTTTCAAGGAAACAAAATAGCTGGACTTGGGTCCTTGCATACTGACCTCCAACGTATTTCTGCAGACTAAAATATACACTTACCAGGTTAGAGCATCATCTCTTGCTTGTGAAATTAAAAATTAATCTCTAGTGTCTGAACTGCAGTGGTCTCTTCTGAAGGCAAGTGCTGTATTCACTAGTTCTTATTTTATGGGTCAATATCTCATACGCTTGCTCTCTTGTCATGTGGCTGCAGTTGCACAGACTTCACTTTAGTGACTAGTTTTGACTAGTCTGCCTTGATGGTCAACATCTTCAGGAGACATTCCTGACTCTCTTCTGTCTTACTACTGAGATGGTTTTTTCTGGCTTCAAAATATTACTCAAGAGTTTCCATATATTTTTGGCTACTGATATTAGACAGAACATACCTGAGGAAGATCCTGAGAAAGTCCTTGAATGATATACTAATCTGAAAATGTTAACACCATAAKAAATATTGGCTTTTTCCAAAGTCTAAAGTCATCCTGCAGGAAAAGCAAGTCCCAAAGCATTAAGTGCACTCATAGCACTGTGGATTAGATTAAAGGCTGATTGCTGTGTTACAGAGAGAAATTGCCATTTGATCATTGACAGGCACTACTACAGAGTCTTACTGTAATTATAAAATGATTCCATGACAATATTATTAGGAAGAAGTAGAAACCATTGATTTATTTAGCATTTCATTGAGCTTTATCCAAGTTAGAATCAGATGTGTAATAATTCACTGTAACACCACCAGAGACTTACACAAGACCTACATTTGTCCAATTGTTCTGCCAAGAAATAGAATTCCTGGTTAAAATGATTGAAATAGAATGTAAAAGTAGGTTAAAAAATGCTTCTGTCTTTCTTTTCTTGTCAGATTTCCTGAGCTTTTTAAAAGTCTTTTGAATTCCTATCACTCCCTCCTGATCTGTTCACCTGTTGTTCATCTTTTTACTCAGCCCTACTCCTGCCATAAATGACAATTTAACTCAGTCTCTGCAAGTGTGGGAGCGAATGCGTATAACTCAATGCACACTTATCATGGGAACTGGGCACAATAGTCAGTTGAAAATTCTGTACGTTTATATACAAATTGAGTCCACCTGGTTTAATCCTCGGTTCTGAACTTCTACTAAGATGCTGATCGAYGCTACAAAGATGGTTTGTGTAGATGGCAATACTTCTTTCTTTCAGTCACTAAGTCAGATCTGCTTTTGTTGATCTTTAGTAGTGGAAATAACGCACATCTCTTCTAAAAAAGGAAACATGGATGAGGATGGCAGGAGAGGTTGGYTGAAGGAAAACACAGTCAATAAGCAAGGGAAAAAGTAAGCAGATGAAAGAGAGGTCATGAAGTTGCCATTATTATTGTACTCCTTATCTTTTTAAAAGTTGAGTTTTAAATCCTAAGAACTAGAAGGAAGGTCAGACTTCAAAACAGGTTATTTGGGCTCTTCATTCATATAATAGGGAAATCCTTAGACTAGTTTATGATTGCCTTGTCTACTCATAAAATTATTAGAAYTTTTGAAATAGGCTTATTTTTTGTTAATTCATAAGACTAGATTGGCAAGGACAAAGACAAATATTGTCTGATAAGCATAGCTCTCCCCAGTGGAGAAGCTACCAGATTCAGCAATACCTGACATGTAGTACTTCAGTAATCTGTAGGCTTTGGGCTAGTTCTCAGCAGAAAAGTGAATTTTACCCTTATTGAGTTGAGACAAAGTATCTTCTTTGAAATAATTAAGAAAGAAACATTTAACAGTAATAGAGAATAAATACAACTATAAAGTGCAATTCAGCATCTAAATAGCAATGAAATTTGGAAAAAAAGCAATAGTAATACAAGAAAAAAATATTCTTCCATACTTCAAGTTAATAGCTTTGGGGGATATCTGATAATCTCCATGACAAATCTCTAATATGTCACCAGCAAAAGAAGTAATCATTCCATTAATGGAGGAAGGCTTACTCACCACTTAAGTACTACTTACATTCTCCTTGGAGCATATAAGCAGCTGTTACCTGTTGCCCGCTTCCACAGAGGTGAATTTTCACTTATGCTTGTGAAACAACGATCAGCCTCATCCTTATAGACCTAATTTCAAAAGTAAAAAAAAAAGAAACTCACTTTTTGATACATTTTTCACAATGTTCTTTATCTCCTCTTGTCTAGATCGTACATATAGCAAGTGAAAGGAAAATCGCCTGTCTCATCACACGTTTCTCAGCTCGACATTAACTTTATTTCAACTGTGGAAGTAAATTTTGGAGAAGATACTAGTTTAAGACCATGGCAATAAATAGAGATGAGCTTATAAAGAAATATGGATTTACCAAAGATATGTCATGCCAGACTAAACTAGCGTTTTCACTTATTAGATAGTGGCTTTTCTTTTTCTGACAGGAAAGGTCTCAGCAGAATCAGTGGAGTAAAGTATTTGATGTGGTACAATGTTAGAAAAATACTAGTTACGCTGGAGCAGGCAGATTATAAGCAGGCAGTTTAGATCATTAACTGCAAAATGGGTAAGGAGCTACCTACAGGAAAGATGACAGCAGGTCTGTGGTGAAGAGAGGAAAGAAAAAAGGTTGGTCAAAGGGAAATTAGCAACGAAAACCCCATCAGGTCAGTGCTGGGAGCAATGTTACGTAATATTTCAGTAATGACATTGGCTCAAAGCGTAGGAAGTGGCTGATGAAATCTACTGCTGGCAAAAGTAAGAGGTATCAGAATGAATCAGAGGAGCTCCAATATTTAAATAATAGGAATGGGATAAAACTCATTAATATTAAGTGAAAGTTAATAGACTTCAGGCACTAAGAACTGGGAGCTCAGCATATGGAAGTGGTTGAGGGAGGGACTGGCACGATCCCCTTTATCATTGGATGCTTCTGAGCTACCAAAATAGTATAAACTAGAGCCAATAAAAAAGATGCAAATTTAATGTGAGTAGCAGAAATATTTCTAATAGAGACAAAGATCTATTAATGATGTTGTACAAGACACTGGTGGCACCGGATTTAGCATATTATAGTCCTCTATTTCTCAGAAAGAGCAGCAAAAACTAGAAGAGATGCAGAGGACATCTAAAATGTTGACAGCAACAGACTGCTTTTCTCAGAAGTGAAGAACTGATTAGCTTATTTAGCCAAATAAAGGTTAATACAATTATTGGCTAGAAATATTTTAGTAAATGATCTCAGAAAATGAAAAGAACCCAGAGTGGGCACAAGAGCTGTAGTCTGGACATTACGGGGAAGTATTTGATCGCAGTGTAAGGCATGAGGGTTGCTTGATCAAGCAGTTCTCATTGAAGTACCATCTTTCCAGTACACAGACCATCTGGTGACATCAGCAAGGAGAAAACATAGTCCTAATCCTGAAACACTGGCCTTCAAATGATGGTAAAATGTTAAATGCTACTAAATAGTAGAAAGCTATCAAGAATGAGGAAAACTGCTCAACTGTCTAAAAGGTTAGCTAATGAAATAATGAACAAAGGAAATCAGAAAGATTTGCTGAAAGTGTTAGGGGAATTAATGGATGATGGATTGGTTCATGGTTAACGAATTTTAGCCATATAGGTCTTTCCTAGAAGGCTGTGTTGCTTTAAAGACTGTATGAGAAAGAATTTGGAGGCTAGGGAAAAAATAAACATATAAATAAAATATAGAAAGAATAAAACTATTTGTTACATTCTGCTCAATTTATGCAAACTGAAATCACTCAGATTAGAAAGATCTGCAGGAAAACTGCACAGAGATTAATTTCTTTCAAAATATGTAACCTCTCTTTTGTTGAAGAATCTGAAATAATTTTGCAATTCTTCAGAGATTTCTCCCGACTTAAAAAAGAGACCTTTCATTTATAACTGCCCCTGTGTATTCATTTCTGGCTGTTTGGAAGTACCCATATTCTAATATTTAGGCATGATGTTTTCTTTTGAAGATGAAGGTGAAAGTAAATATATGGGAGAAAAAATCCCCAAAGAATTAAATTTTGAAAGGTTAATTCCAAGTGCTTAGCATGCAGTATCCAAAATCGTAGCATCTTTTTGACTATATCTGATATTATCCTTCTTTATAGCTGACAAATGTTAACATTAAGAAAATGAAAATGCCTTCTGGTTCTCTTCCCTTAATCTTAACACTGGATGAGTGCTCCACTACATTAATACTTGTTCTGGCTGTTCTTTTGACTCCCTTGGTGATTTGATCCATAAATCGCTCCTCTCTGGAGCCCAACAGAAATTACATATTTATTTTTCTACCAGGAGTTTATGTTCCTGAATTTTCAATGTGTTTTCCTGCTATACCGATACAATGGTTCTGTTTTGCTTAATTTCTTACTTCTTGTATGCAAAACTACTACAGTGGTGGGTCATCATCTCATATGAGGAAAATACTGACAGTTTCAGAATGTATGGTAAAAATAGTTGAACAGCCAATTTATAAATTTTCAATGGCTCTGTGATGCACTTTTTCAGATATGCTCAATTGACAGATCTTCTAAAAAAAACAAACAAACAAATGACACCTTCTCAAAACACTATGCCTTTCTTTCAGTAAACAAAAGGAAGTACAAGGTTATGGCTCTATAATCTGGTATTAAATCAAACTAGTGCATCAACCCACACAGCGTAAGAGAGCACCACTGGGAGATGTCTACCACTGATCTCCCTGCCTTAGAAGGCTTAAGATTACATAAATGCATTCTCTTTCATTTAACCTACTCAAAGCCTGTCTCTTTGAATCAAAACTCATGTTGGCCACTCCAAATTATCAAGACACAACTTATCTACAATAGACTGCTCCAAAAGATTACTGACAAATTATAACCAATTTCAGCTGCCTGTAAATGTTTCCTGCGGATCATTTTGACTGACCTTGAGATCAACCTTAAGCAATCCGGGTATTTGTCTTTCATATATTTCCCTAGTGGATATGAATATCAGTTGTATTAAAAATGATGGATGGTGGCAATTTCCTATTAATTGCTAGAGAAAAAAAAATCCTAGCACCTCTGATGGGTAGCACTGACCACAGAGAAAGGGGAACTGTTTTTCAGGTGAATATTTTCGCTGGCAATTTTAGTATAAACAAGTCTTGAATGATACCTTTGAATAGCTGTGAAAATGGGTCATTGGCAATTGTCCTAGAATTACAAACAGAGTAAGGGAATGATGAAGTCACCTATTCAACAGAAGTAGCTGCCAGAAATAAGGAGGAAAATATGCTACTTCTTTCTTTTTCCTCTTACAGTTTATCTATTATAGTGAAGCTGAGTCAGTGATCTAAGAATATCAGGCTTAGTGATTATTCCAAACTCCAAGTATCAGGAGATATACCATAATCTTAGATGTAACTATCTATCACATTTTAATGGCCACATTATTACTACCTAATTGYGTTTTYAAGCAATTTAAATAACTTTAAAAGKGAAAATTCAGGAACAGGTGAAAATCCAGTATTTCCACTGAACAGCAAGAGTGCCCAGTGATACACAATTTCTGCCAAAAAAAGTGGTCTTTACTGAAAAAAATTATGTAAAGTTGTCACCTAGTACATTCACATTTATTCACACAGAAGAAATGTTCTTATGTACTTACTAAAATGAAATTAGATACTACCATACAGAAGAGTAAGATGTGTTTGTTCAGATATCAAGTTCTTTAACATGTGCATTACTTACAATCTTATGGTGTGCTTTTGTTATTTTAGGGATTTATAAGAGACAACATTCCAAACCTGTTACAAATCAAAATGTATATTTGCAGAATTTTAAGTATTTGGCTATTAATAATGGCTGTGAACTAATGCATAAGATGATAACTATTTTTTAACATTCCCATTTTTGTTAGAGCTTGAAAGCATGGACTGAAATAAGGGGCTTTGTGGCCTGAAGGATTGGAAAGTAAGAGAGCCTCGAGGAAGGTGCTTCACGGTGATAGTCTCAGGGGCAGAATTTTAAAATGTTTTGATACTCAAAGATACAGATAGGCGCCTCATAGTATTTTCAAAAATGTCTGGGTTCCTACTTCTGTTAACTTGACAGTAGCCGAGATATGTGTCTTTTTTAAAACTCATCYGAGAATCTGCCTGCACTGTATATCTAGCTATCCATTTTTTCTCAAGTAAATTGTGAGCAGTGAAAATGCATTTTCTTGTTTTCCTAAGTTTCTGCTTTACCCCCTTAAATTCAGCTGCCTATCTGAGAGTGACTTTGGGTTCTTCCTTTCCCTCCATCACTAGTAATAAAGGTTTTGCAAGCCCAGATATGCCCTTAGGCCTACTTTTGGAGCAGAGCGAACACTTTTTACAATACAGCTCAAGAAATGAGAATCCCAATCATTTTGTTTTATCTGTGCTCTTCCTCCAAATAAAGCTGGAAGAGTTCATAAAAGCGCATATTTCCTATTAAGACGATGACATGCTTACTTAATAACTATTACTTAGAAACATACTTTAATATAAAAGAATAAAAACGTCTGCTTAAAGCAATGTAATTCTTTTTATAAGACATATTTCCTCTCTATTATTTATGTCAAAAAAACCCTTTGAGAGCAGTCTGCATTGTTAGATTTTAGGGTGCCACGTTTCCACACAGCCACTGAAATGGTGCTGGAAATGCTTTCACCATTTATAACAAAGCACTTGTATTGTCTGGTTTTTGAGTTCTCTCCATCAGCCCTCTACTCTTCCATTCTTCTAAACAGAAATTTGCAGGGATTATTCTTTGCCACTGAGCATGGATATCTCTGGATTTCACATGAATCCCAGAATTCTTTTCAGCACACTTGTTTTAGCACCTCCTTTTACAGCCTTTTCACAAACAGTAAATTTTAAGCAGGAATTAAAGAGCCACGGGAGTGAGCAGAAATAAATGCTTTACAAGAAGAAAAGATGCAGCTAAGTTAGTGAGTGGGTAGCTGAGACAGTGTAATGTGGGAAAAACATTTGGTTATGAATTGAGAGACATGGGTCAAGTCCAGATTTTGCTCAGGACACTTAGTATGTGTAGGGCTGGCAGTGCTTAGCTGACCTTAATTGCATTATTTTTTCTGTGCAATCTAAATAACGCTTTTAATAGTTTAGTTTCAAGTAATAAAGTGCCATTCATGTGTGTAATTTATTACTAAGTACATTAATATTTATAGACAGCTGAAATTCTTTAACTAACATTAGAGAATTTTCTCAGTCAAGAAAATCATCTTTGGTCCAATTTATTTAGCAAGTGAGGAACTGTCTAATAGAAACCTTTTGCATGGTTGCTGTAGGTCAAGCTAAGCTGATAGAATAATAAAATGAGTCTGAGTTTTACTACATTTGCTACATCTCTTTCATAAACCTTTTGGCTCTGACATCTGGCATAATGTTTCAAAACAAATCCAACTCAGAATGTAATTCTTGGAATCACAATATACTTTGTAACTTAGAATTATCTTAACGTGCTGATCTTAAAATTTAGTAGGCTAATTCACCCGTGCTATCTCTTCACCGAAGCTGGGATGAATTTTGCTGAATATTTTCTTTGTAAAGAGTACAACTGTGATTTTTCCCTATGACTAAGAAAGTCATGGCATGGCAATTTCCTTGCACTCTTCATAGAGAGCAGAATGGTCCTTATGGATATAATCATCTTGGTGAGGTAGGTCAGGACTAAGGAAAGACACAGCATGAATGGACATTTGCTTCTACGCCTCTAATGTACCAGCCAGCGTAGTTATGCACATGCAGGTTGTATCAATCTGGGGAGTAGAAGTTACCTTAAGTGCACACATAAAGATTTCTGTACATTAATAGGAGAATGRGAATTAAGTTTGGAGAAAAATGTCAGCTATTTCTAAAATCTGAAAAACATTAGAGAAAGACAGCAAATTTCTCTTGCCATTAAAATTATTATGACTTTGAGTGCATTAAAACAATATTTTATTTTGCATATGATTCTGGAAGACCCTGAAGTTTGTTTTGTACAAACACAGAACGAACAAAGTTCTAGTGTTCAACATTATTAAAGTAACATCTCGTATTTCCCATTCGCTCGCACTCAGTATATACATATTTTCTTTTTGCAGCTTGAATCGTTGCTGTGGCTATTAATTTAACAACACTTATTGTCAAAGATGTACTCTAAAACCCTCAGTTATAAATGCTACAGAATGATAAGAGTTTAAAAGTTATAACTGAAAGTCCAAATAACTCATAGTTAATGCAGATGACCTGCTTGGTGCTGACTGGCATAGGAYAGAGTCTTTCTGTGGATGAGCACTCATGTTTCCCGAATAACTGCTGGAAGTGTATGTCACTGGAGGGACAGAGAGAAACTTTCATGTTGCAAAAGTGAGCATCTTGTACCATTAGGCTTCCTCAGCTTCCTTTAAGTGCCTTACTTGTCTGTGTGTTTGTCTAAATATCTGGACTAAAGAGAGCTGGCTCTACCTTACAGACAGAGATCATATGGCTGCAGAACTGAGAAGGCAAGAGAATAAATAAACCAAACGGCCAAGAAAAATAAACCAGAGCTTGTTAAACACTGGGAAAAAAGCACTGTATAATGTATTATTCCAAATGTTGCAAAATTCGTATCTGATTTCAAATAAACACACATTATCTATCCAATTCATCAGCCATCAGCCAGCCAAAAACCAACAAGCCGACATTCTCTCAAAAGCTGTCTTCAAAGAGACACTAAATCCATTATACCTAAAACACACCTCTTCCATGCTATAGCCATCTTCCAGAWCATTAAATCTCTTCCATCCCATTCTCCTCCTGTCCTCACCCTTTTACCATTATCCAAGACCAGCCTTCAGTGCCTTAGGGCTGAGGCCTGGGGTCCAACACTCATATCACTTCGTCTAATCAAGTAGGATTCATTTGAGCCATGATATTTAGGAAGGTCAGGCTGATCCTATTCAGTCTGGGGAGGAAGAAGGGGAGAGTTTCATCTGAGCAGCCTGCCAGAGTGTGGAAGAGCCTTCCACGTAGAGAGTACAGCCTGTGGGAGCACAGGTAATCTGTGAAACAGGGGATGGCTGCCTATAGAGAACAACTATGCTTATGTGAGTGTTCGTGGGTGAAAACAGTGTGTCAGAGTAGTTGGGATTTATGAATATGACATGAGTATCACACAAAGTATGGATATGTGAGAAATTATTTAGTATTCAAGAGATATCCAATCAATAAAGCTGTGTAAAAACATGCAGAAGTGTACTTCTAAAATCTTACAACAAAGAATGAGATCCTTTCTCATAAATAAAAGTCCATAAAGTTCCCAAATTCAGATGTAATTATTTATTAAATTATATGAACAGGTATGATGAGCAAATGGGATGAAGGGAACRGTAGCCGTGTTTTCCTGTTTCTCAGAAAATTGTGACCGTGTGCTATGGAGGTGGCAGAGCTGGAAATCACTAGGTGCTTGCATGCAGAGCTGCAAAGGAGAATGTGGGAGGCCAGCTGAGAGTATGAGAGCCAGGACTGCAGGGATTTTGTGTAGAGGGCACTAAGCAGAGAGAGTCAGAAAGCGGGAGATTACTGGAGAGAGATAGAAACACAGAAACATTTTATTCTTCATGAGAATAAAACCAAAGGGAAATATTGTGAAGCAAGATGGAAAAATGTATACACTCATGCTATTAGCAGAAAGGAAAAGAACTGTAGGAAATACAAGGAGAAAGCAGATCCAACCAAAGGTCACGTACAGTAGCAAGCTTTATGTGATTATTTCTTAGAARGCACTTGATCTCAGTATGTTAAGCTAAGTAAATTTTTGGAAAGATAATAAGAGGCAAGAAAAACAATGTGAAGGGGAAGGACCAGCGGGCTAAGGGCCATTGGCTGCAGTTTGCTCGGGGCAGTGGAGTGCCCAGGGCTGGCCCCAGGTACGAAGTAGCATTTGCATTAGATGGCAAGTTGTGAGAGAACTCATCTGATCTAATCATTATTTTAGCCTTCGGCTCTTGTATTCAAGAACTGTCATGTCTTTTGAAATGTGTTTACAGCTTCTGACACACATCCTGTCATTGTTATAGGGCTTACAGTAATAAGGGTAATTCTGATCCAGGCCTTTGCTGCTAATGATAATGAATGCCAATACATGGCATGCTATCCAATCATCTTAATAATGGTCTGTACTGGAAAGTTATTTATAATGACTTTGTGTAGCATGGATTTGTTCCATGGTACTGTTACTTTTTTTTTTTTTTTTTTTTTTTTTTTTTTTTTTTGGTAATTTGAGTGAACTGCAGTGATTCAGACATCATGAAAACTTTCATTTCTATACTCCTCACTGAGGCTTCATGCTGTATCCCATTTTCCTTGTGTCCCTGTCATTATCTATTATTTCAATAAATGGCACTGATCCAAAAGCTATTGATCAGAATCTTCAGGTAAATTCACAGAGAGGCAGGAAAAGAAAAGAAAACACAAAGCAAAATAAACCCATGGACTTTCTTTAAATAAACGTGTCAAGCTGTTCCATTTTAAAGAAGTCTGTGTGCTGCTTTTTATTTTAACAAGGTTTTGCATGTAGGAATGACGAAGTCATTTGTCAAGTTATCAAATAATATTTAAGAAAACTCTAATGTTGCTGATTTAAGGAAGGATTTTTTTTTTCCATAGATCTCCTTGTCTTTCTTATTTTCTTTCTCAGACTGATTGCTTATTGGCTACAATAATGGACACAACAATACTCTATACTTTTTCTCTTGGCATAATATATCCTGACAAAGAAGATGCTTAAGCTTCTGTTCCAGTAAAGTGATTTCCTGTAATGTTCATACACCTGCATGTAACATCACAGGCCAGCAGGCTGTATGATCCTTTAAAATTACAAGTTGAACTGCAGCACTTAAACTTTATTTGAAAAGCACTGAAATTGTTTTAAGTGAATACATAAAAGTAGGGGGAGGACAACTAATCAGTATATTGTTATTTTGACACATTTTGTTGCCTTTTAGAAAATGCATTCATAATTTTCTGTTTGACGTGATCTCAGGATCCAGTAAAAAGCTGAGAATTTTTCATCCTACTGACAGGACTCCATTAATAAAACAACAATCTTTTGTGTGTAGTAATCTTTAATCTTATTTTGTCACACACTTCTCAGTAGCATTTCCACTCGTTTTACAGTATAATTTATGGCACTGAAACAACTCTCTGCCCTGAAAAAGGTCAGTCTGTCAAGGTTTACTTGTCTTTGAAGAAAAGTAATAGAGCATTATTTATGAAGCAAAGAATACGCTTCAATACTTTAATCAATCAGAAAGATACTTGCATTATTGTATCTTTGCCAAAAAATACCATGAGCAAAGGATACATCAACCTTGCATTCTCTTTTATGTTGCAAAAAGCCTTTTACCTTTTATGTCTCCTTCTCCTTTTGTGTTTACTGCAGTATGAAAATAACAAGGCTGATGATGTCTGATAGCTGGGAACAATTTGTAAATTATGAGAACGGCGATTGATCTTATATGAAGATTAGAAAGTCGCCGGGTAGAGTAACTAGCACTATCCATCGTACTCATCACAATAAAATCATTTGATAAAATATTGGAATGTTGGGTCATGTAATCGAAAACAATGTCTCTAGAGAGAAAATTGCAAAAGTTTAAGGGATGTACCTCAAAGATGATAGGCATAAGGAATGACTACATTTGGTACCCATATGTTTTAGACATCATCATGAGCACAAATTAGAATATGCAATGTAGGGAAACAAATTGGTAGTTCATTAGAGAAAACAGTCACACTTTAAATTAAATCTCTCACATAAGGATTTAATTTAGGTTTAGTAAGCCAGCTTTATGTAAATGAAATGCCAATACATTATTTAGACTGCTCTATTGGTGTTTAACAAGTGTGTAATAAGATACACATTATCTATTAGTTGTTAGATATTGGCAAGTAGTTTTTGCTTATTTGCCTATATCTAACATGGAATATGTATTACAACTAGGATGAGTTACTACCCACCTAAATTTGTAGTCAGCTGCCTTCCCAGGACCACTTTACTCACTTGTCACCTCTAACCATCAAACCATTGGGGGCTTCATCTATTACCCAAGTAATGGATTTTACCTGGGTAATAGATGAAGCCCCCAAYAGTTTACTTTTACTATGCTGTTAGCTTTACTCACAGAGCTCTGTTCTGGACATGGACATCACCTACCTCCTAAATCCTTATTGCAGTCCAGAAAGCTGAACCCTGCCCAAATCCTCTAGAGAAGTCAAAGAACTTAGATGTCTACAATAGAAGTAAGTTCCTCTGACATCTTGGTGGGAGTGTGTTTGTGGAGTGCTCCTTTGCATGTCTGTGTGTCTGAGCACTAATAATGCTCAATCCTAAGCATCGAGACCACATCCCAAGTAGATGGAAAATGTCTGTAATAGTACCATCATGATTTTCTGGTACTTCTAGATCCTAAAAAGATGATTAGGAGAAACATGGCCATGTAGTCAAGTGGGCTCACATCTCTACTAACACACTTATTGTCAGACACTCATCCAGAAATAAAGTTTCTATACTCTTGGTTGATATGTAGATTCCCAAGGTGAGCAGATGGCCCTTTTACAGTTAGTGGAGAGACATGCATCTCATTTAAGTGAACTCTGTTCTCCTCTACTGTTTTTTGGGGAACATAAGAATGACAGAGTAGTCTGCATGCGCCATCAAGTCCAGCCTCTCAGCCCAGGTAACATATCAATTGATATATTACTGAGAAGGGTCTACTGAACATTTGCTCCATACATTGCAGGCTGCCCAGCTGCAACTATCCTGTGCCTCAGCCAAAGAATAGAGAGATATAGGGCTTCACACTGATGCTAACATCTTGCATTAGTAGGGAATTTGTTAAATCAGTTCCTCAGATGATCGCAGGAAGTGGACCTCAAACCATTACTGAGCAGGTCTAAACAACAGAACTAACTGTCTCTCCTTTACTACCTCTGAGCAGATCCCATCAGTCTGATATGGAGAGAAAATTCCCTCTAAGGCCCAGTCTGACCATTGGCTTAATCTTCAACCTATGAACAAAACAAAATCCTGAAATAGCTGGCAACTGATTGCTGCTAAAATCTTCTGTGTAATTCCTCAGACTGCGAGCCATCTCTGATGGGGAAAAGTAGAAATGTTCCCCTTGCTTTTTTTTCCCAAAGACAATCATGAATCAACCACAGAAAAGTTCTGTTTTGACCCCACCAGCAGACTGGCAGAAACCCTGAAGCATAGTTTTAATATATGATAGATAAAATACAAACAAATGATGATACTTGTTGTCTTTCAAAGGCCTATCTCTCTCCATGTATAGGCAGTTTAGTAACAATAAATAGCCCTTTATTAAGGCTATTAATAAAGTTAAAGTATATCGAACTTTGGTGACATAGGACCTAATCAAATGAGATCTTTAYATTTGGTGGATTTGTTTGTCTTCCTCTAGTTGAAAGAAAAATTTGCCTATTTTATATCTTATAATTTTTAAGATTTAGCATACATAATAAACTACTTTGCATTTTATGTCCTTGTAGAACATCTGATCAGAGATCTATTCGCAGTAAGCAAGGCTCCTGTCCTCCAAAGAAAGGTGGCCATGAACTTCACATTCTGTTAAAATTGATAGTATATATAAGTTAACATACATTGTGTAACACAGGAAAAAGGGAACGGTAATAGTGATGGCCGCATAAACAGCAGGGCTACATGAAGTGCATTAAATAAAATGCTTGCATGATTGTGACCAAGTGATAGTTATGAAACATGAAAAAGGATTATACTAAATGTAGGGTATTCAGGGCACTTAAAGTGCCCCAAATATCAGTATACTTGAACTGAGATAATCTGCGTTAACATTTATAGAACTTGTAAGCAAAAGAATTTTATTTTAAAATGCAACTTGTAAAATCAGAGCTGATATGAATGAGGATGAATATTAGTAGCCAAATAAAAATGAGTCAATCGGGAGTTAAAAATGTGACATATTTCTTGAGCATTCCTCCTTGCCACAGCATTGGCTTGGAGGGACCGGAACAACAGTGACCATATCTCATAGTGGAGGCTCCTATGAACAGATACACAAATGGTTTTAAAATATTAGTCATTACCAAAAGGGACCTTTCAGACAAAGGTAAGCCTATATTAAAGTGGTTTGGTATAATGAGGGCTAGGTTGCTCGGTGCTTTGCAAGAGCAATCTCTAAAGAGCAGTGCTAATGCACAGTGTTGCATCTTAAGTGGCAGTGGCACAGAGCTGAAATGCTCTGAAATCCCACACCAGTGCCAAGTAACTGGGAACCAGTTGTTCCTTTGTCACAGTTCTTTGTAATCCCTCTGAAAGCCAAAGCCTTCCTGAAATGAATGGAAAGCTTCCAGTAACTCAAACGGGCATTGGAACAAATCCCTCAATTTTGATACCTACCTTGCATATTCAAATTAAAATTTAAGAAACAAGAAGTATTTACAGTTTTTTAAAGACCATCTTAGGTTTGCCTTCATATTTGTACGTCTTCCAACACGCAACTTCAATCTTGCAGAGTATGTCTTCGAAGTATTACCAGGTTTTAATTTTCATTGACTATTTCCATTTCTTTCCCATTCCAAGCTCCTTTCTCATTTTAAGACCTACTCTGTAGATGGAATTCAGATCAAGTCTGTGTGTTAAAACATTTTCATTACAACTTTTATCCTTACTGTCCACATCTTTTCTATTATGTACTGAGGTGAATTCTTCTAAGTAAAACCAGACATTTCAGGAGGGAAAATTATTACCCTCTGCAAAGGTGTGTTAGATTTTTTCTTCAATTTGCTTGCTGTTTAAGAAAAATATACCAAGAGAATATGAAAAAGAAATAAAAGTGTGAATGACACATGCAAGAGCCGCATTCTGAGTGATAAAGACAGTAACAAGAAAGGGTCTGTTGGTTTATACTGTTTCCTATTCTTGATACAATCATTGTCTCAAGAACAGATTCATATTCTGCATCATTTTCTGTTACCTTTATAGTCTTTCTTACGAGAATGAGGAATGAAAATTTTAATGCCTCATATATTCTGTGAATTACTGTAGGCGACTATGCTGTACTACTTTGATCTTTCCTATATTCYGTGGTTTGATTGGGTCGTGATGTGAATGGAAAGCAGCACAAAACAAATCACTTTCTGAGAGAACAATTGCAATGTGAATAGGTGCAGAAAGGAAAGGTACCAGTTCAGCCCGTTTCATTATGCAATAGATTGGGTAGAAACAGAGTTCAAATATCTGCTTTTAGAGGGACTAAAGATTATCTCAATTTTTTGGGTTAACCAACCCATCGATTGCTAGCAAAAATTTTGACTGAATCATATAATCTGAATATAACTGCCTAGACTTAGATCCAGCATTGCTTTATCAAAGTTCAGCAGTGTTATACTGCAGAAGGAAGGGGGAAATGAGAAGAGACATAAAGGAAATTAAAAGATTAAAACGAAAATAAAACAGTCGGAGAAATAAATGTGTCTTAACTGCTTTAAGCACTCTATATCACATGTGCAGTCATAATTGCAAATAACTGCTTGATTTGGCAAGAGGAAATATGGTGGGGCAAGGGGGAAAGTGTCAAAAAGGCAAGAGTGATTGCCCCAGGGGCAGACCCGTCCCCATGGGTGCACAGCGGCCCGTAGCATGAAGGGTTTCCCACTGTGACGAGTGGTGCTGTCCGTGCCACCCCTTGCTCCGTGCAACCGGGTCCGCAGATGGACCAAAGACAGCGCTCATGATGGCTGACAGTGTGCCCGTGGTGCGTAACAGCATCTCCAACAGACTTCACAGGCACCTGCCTTTCCCTTTCCTCYTTAATTGAATCTTTCTTCCAGCCAACCCTCACTACTGCAAACATTATGTGGTTTTGGTATAGGCAAATGAGCCAGGCTGCACTGGGCTTGCTAAACTACACAGACAGCTTTTTGCAGTGGAGACAACCTCCCACGAAACCTGCTGGTTTTGACTTGCTTGGAGCAACAGACAAAAGGAAAGTGAAGGAAGAGCACAGAAGATGATGAACTGCTTGCTGTTACCAACCGTATTCATGATTAGAGTTAGCTGTTCTAAAATGGAGTGGAAATATAGATCGTAAAAAAAGCAAGCTTTTCCCTGGGTCTGAAGCCAGCAGACTGTGGTAGGTTTTCAGATGTGGTGCTTACAGCATCAGTATGTCTATGTTCCTCATGTGAAAAATACGAATTTGCAATATTAATTGCAGAATATGTATGTCTGTGCTTGTATCTGCTGTCTCTGTGTGCTCATTTTCCCATTCAGTGGGATTTACACAAGCATATTTTAAAGATAAAAATTTTGCATCCATATTAGCAAAAAATATAATTTATGACATACAGAAGCTAGGACTCTGGAAAAATTTTAAAGAGTTCTTTAAATGTTCGCTCCTTAGACTTTAGTATATAACAAGAGATCAGCACTGTGACATAATTCAGAATATATCTCTAATAATCTTGATATACAGTCATTTTAGGAGGTTATCTTATAAGTATTTTCACAAATCAGGCTTGCTAATCTATGAGAAGTACAATAAAATCTGTCTGCTTCTCCATGAGCAGAGACAACGTTACCACACAACCCGTGAAACCAGAGTGTCATCTTTGACTCATCTCTTCTCTTTTCATCCATGCACGTCTACTTCAACACTGAAGAGAAGCAGTGCTGTATCAGGCACAAAAGAGATTATTTCTTGACAATGCTGAATGCATACAGCAAATGCTAGCTCTATGGTTTTCTATTTCAAGGTTGAAAAGCAAATRTCTGTGCTAATGCGATGGATTGCAGACAGCGTAATATGCTACAACAAAGCCATGGTTGTTTGTATAACGCTTCTAAAACCTGTGCTTTCTTTACTGTGACTGTTGCTAAAATCTTGGACTACTGGAAGTTGCTTCATTTTGTCTTGCCTATGATACAGTTTGCTGAATCTGGTATCTGCAAGGGCTCTTTCAACACAAACCAGGGGATAGCTACCTAGTACTGCGTTATCTACACACCTTTAAAAGTCCACGTTCCCTTTCAAAAATTATTCTCTTGTTTCTTCATCCCTCCTTTCAATTTTTGCCTTCTCATGCTTTTGTTCTGCACCCTTCTCTTTCTTAAATACTATTAACGTTGCCTTTTCAATTTTTATGTTTCATAAATCTCTCTTTTGCTTGCAAAAACTCACAGAAGTTTACCTGAAAAAAAAAGGGTAATTTTGGAAAAGTTTGGCTAAAAGGATTTTGGAATGAATAAAAACAGATTCATTTTCACCTCTTTATTTTGTTATGGCTGTATGATCCCAGGGAGATTTTAGCTTTTCATTTCACTTTTCCCATTTTGTTTCAGTGTTTCTATTTCTATTTCTGATTTAATGTTTTATTCTGAGTTTTCTTCCTCTTTGTTTCATTCCAGCATTGTAGCCTCAGCTTCCAAAACTATTTTGACTTAGTACTGGGATAATTCCACTCATGCTGCCCTGTATTTGTTTTTTTGTTTGGAGGTTTTGTTGTTGCTGGTTTTGTTTTGTTTGTTTTTTATTCAGATGAGTATACAACGTTTTCCAGCAGTTCAATGTAGCCACTTGAAGCCACACTTGAAGCCAGACATGTGGAAGGGCTTATTCGTTTGTTTGTTTGAAGATGTGCCTGGCTGCAGCCATGAAGCAGAGCTGACTGCATGTTTGGTGAAAGAAATACAGGCAACAGAAGCACTGGGAGAGAGTCTCTCAGCAGAGCAGGACAGCCAGATATTGCTTTTCCTTGACCCTCGTTCCAGTGCTAGATTAGTATACTGTATTGTTTCTGAGGCTGAAATGATGCATTTCATTCACTTTCCCACTCCAAAACTTGTTTTTTCTCTCTCTTTTGACAGATGAAAAGAGTGCGGTTAAGTAGCCCCCACCAAAAGCATTTGTTTATTCTGCTGCTCATTCAGGCAGCAATGTCAGTACTTTGCTTTTCCAGCCACAGCTGTGAGTTACGTTAGTGTTTCTGAGAACCTGCACTGTGAGCCTGGGCAGCAAGAGCCTTATTTTGTGGACTGGCTTACAGGTTAGCACTCGTGGAAACTGGGTAAGTGGAGATAATCTGTTAGGAATTTTTCAGAGCAACACCAGGAAAGGGTAAAAATAGCAAATTAAAATTAAAAGTATTAGTGGTACCATTGCCTGGCTACAGCAGATGCTAGAAAGGAGGGAGAAAAGAAGTAGCAGAAGTCAAAAAGAGTTTGGTGATCTTCAGCCACCAGGACAGTCCACAGAAAACTACTTCTTGAAATCATCACGGCAGCAAACTGTAGTCTAGGCTATCTCAACATGAAACTATACTTGGGTATGCTTGTTTTTGAAAAGGAGTTTGTTAGTCTGAGATCTCATACTGGACAAAATGTCATGGTCTTTATCTCCAAAAGACAGGTTTTAGCAGGAAAGCTATTGAGGAAGCAAGTAATAATCTCAAGGTGTGTTTAATTTTACCACCAGCATTGCATTTTTTTTCAGCCCTGAAATGCTTCCATGCTTGCTGGGGATGCTGGGAACAGAGGTATGTTGTATGTGAGTTCTATAAACACGGTTGGTGAGGGCTGTGATATGGGAAGGAATGGATATTGGATATGCTGAAACTCAAGGAAAATAATTCTAGAGAAAACATTGTAAAAAATTAGCTCAGGAGAAAAATAAGGAGGTACTGAGCCAATGATGGTGTCAAAAATGGACAACATCCATTTTCTCCATGACTCAGTATAAGCCAAGATAACTTAGTGGAACCTTTTCAGAACAAGCAAAAATCTTATTGCAAGCATCCTTCAGAGAGCTAGGAGTGAGGGCCACAGAGAGCAAAGGTATTTGGCCTCCAGACATGCCTCCCAAGTGAAGCTCTCCCTTAGATGCTCTGTCACTGTAGTCCAGAGTGGTGGAAGATTACACTCTCCTATTCTGCTAGAAAGGAGGGACCAGATTTCTGTGAGGCTGTGAGAAGCACAGTATAATTTGGCCTGGATCGCGTGGAAAGTGAAAGGATATTCCTGATGCACACAAGATCCATGAAGGGTATCCCAGCATCACAGCGAGACAGCTAGTCCTTCCTTTAAAAATGCCCTTTAGCCTAACTTTCCTTCCACACTACTACGGCTACACTGTTTCCAGTACTGGGGGAAAATCATTCAGTACTAGATTTTGGATCTCAGCACCGTGTGGGATTGCTGTGTAGGTATGATCTCAGTGTATTAAGAACATGAGAAAGGAGATGTGGGAAAACTAGGGAGAGGTGGGATAGGAAACTATGGAAGTTCAAAAAAATTAGCAGCTCTCTCCRACACGTGAATCTGCTTCATTAATAAAGACACACTGACCCTATTCTCTTTGCCCTCCAGACACCCAGCTTTCACTAAAACGGTGGTATGATTATGCCATTTCTGGGTGTCCTGTCAACCCCYGCGAAAGGCTTGCGTACAGCAGAATGTGGCCTGGTGGGCCAGAGAGGGGCTCCCTCCTTCCGCACCGCCTACCACCTCCATCCCCAGACTTCTGTGCCTCTTTGTCTCACCTCTAGGGAACAATATTTTGTATCTTTGTGTATCTTCACTCCTGTACTGCAGTGAAATTCTAACACAAAATTGACACTTGCCAGCTTCCTTGTTCTGAACTCCAAAACCCCCAAGAAATTTAATTCAGAGTGTTTCCCTTTGGAGCGTCTTAGCTCCGTTTCAGTGCTGATAATTCCAGATGTTTGAATTCATCAAACATCTCAATATCTGAAAAACAATCAGAAGGGGGACATTATGGTTTCATTGGAAATTCCAAAATTCCGATTCTTCACCTTTTTTCAGGTTATTTCAAAATTACCTTTGTGAGAAGACTTTTTCATTTTCATTTTTTGTACCTCATTCATTCTGGAATCATTCATTTATCAAACGCAGTACAGTTATTGCATGTCACATTTTAAAATCATCACTTCATTTGCAAACCCTTTCTCACTTCACAAAGTATTTACTCATATATATACGTGAAGTTAACAAGACTAACCCTGTAAGTGTTGGTTGAGCTAAATCATAGTATCAGGCCTGATGATTTTATCTTCAGCCTATGTACCAGCCATGCTGAAGCTGTAAGTCTATCTGAATTAAACTGCAAGCTCCTCAGGGCAGGAGACACATCTTTGTCTACATTTGCTGAGTGTGAACAGACAGTTGGCTCCTGATAAATAATAGAGTACAGTTACCTAACCATAGGGTGCATATATTTGCAAGGAGATGACATTTCAAGCTGTCTGTAGAGAAATGCTCAGAAAATACATTTCAAGAAATGAAAGACGGGGAACAAGAGAAAAAACTGTTTTACTTTACAAAATCCTGGGGTTGCAAGTTCAAGGATGGGCATTGTCAGATTAATTCCATTTACTTAGCATGGCATGAAAATGAATTGTGAAGATTTCTAGGGATTAATAGTAAAGAAATGGAAATCTTTCTTTTTTTAATAAAAAGAGATAAAAAGTTTTCAGGCTTGTACCATTTGCTTTTGAAAGAGATAAGAATTCTACTTTAGTGGCTGTCTGTAATCAAGATGATGTGACCTTTACTAGATTAATATCTCTTTCTTTTCCTAACTAATTTACTCTAATAGCAAAAGAAGATGTTTTGGGGTATGAAAAACACTCTGGGGGACTGCAACTGCTCATAAGAGAGAGGGTAAAGTCATTATAGCAGGATGTATAGAGGTGTTAAAATCTTACATACAAATTCATAATATAAGGAAAGCTTTTTTCAGTGAAATAGTTTTCATTTTACTACTTCTTTGCTAAAAAATACAATGCATTGCTATAAAATTTAAACAGAAACATATGTCAGGTACATGAAATCCAACTCATAAATATATGAATGATAGCTGCCCAAATCATCAGCCTACCCATCATGTCCCAGGATTCAACCTGAGAGAAAATAATAGATTTTAGATGCTCCTCTCTTTCAGGATTTTCACTGAGAACAGTAACTAAACTCCTGCTGGAACTGAAAGATGCTCTCCTGGTACAGAATAGTCTATTTATCCCAGTAATGTTGCTTTCTCATCCACCTTCACTCACATTTTGACTTTATGGATCTCTATGTTTAAAAATTATTACTATTCTTATCTCTGTAACCATATTCCCTAGAAATGTTCTGCTCAGGAAGTACTACTTTTCTGCTACATACACGTATCTAAGATGTCATGAGTCTGGAATTAAGTCAGATTTTGGTTTTATTTTATCTTGCCCATTTTTATGTTTTAAAAGTTTGCTATTTTTCCTACCTCAGAATCCTCAGAGACATTAAGAATTTGGCTTGGATGGATTTCATCCATCTGACTATCATCATCTGGGTTTCTCTTCAGACATTAAAACCAACACAATTCTTTCAGATAAAATCAGAATTAGACAGCTTCTACATGTCTGTTCCTCTCAAAAAAGGATAGACACCAAAGAGTATCTTACAGAAATGTGGCAAAAGGGAGATACGCAATCCCTACCAATGTGTAAGGAGGGAAAATGGCTACCTTAATTAGTGCTATAATCAAAACTTGCTAGACTCATGTCAGGCATGAACACAAATACTCAACACAGCTGGCCAGTGCGACACCAGTCATACTGTATCACCACATCCACAGCTTCCCACTCCACTTTGACCATGGCTGAAATTCACCCTCAAGCACTGGAGGACCTGCTTTTTTGTAAAGATAAGGAGAAAATGGGTTTCTACAAAAAGAGGGTGAGAGAATACGCAACTCAGCATTTTCACAAATTTATTCTCAGATCCATAGCATGTGAGGCCAGAAGGGAATACTAGATAGTCTCGTCTGACCTTTTGTAAAACATAGGTCATTAAGTCTCCTTCATCTTTTTTGTATTAAGCCCAACAGCTTTTTATTTTGCTAAAATTATCTTCTTCTCAAGTATGAGGTGTTTATTTGAGGATGAGGAAGAGACAGAAACACTACCATTCCTCTTAGTATTTTATTCTAATGATTGTGATGTTCTTTAAGAAGCATTTGTGCCTAATTTCTAATTGCAATTTTGATTTATGCTTCCAGTCATTTTGTTCCTGTTATATCTTTCTCTGTTAAATACATTAGTACTTACTGTTTTCTCCCCAGTATGTAGGGTCCGTAATCAAGGTCCTTGAACTCTCTCTGATAAACTGAGTAAATAGAACTCTTTAAATGTCTCAATTCGAGTTTTTTTCCTCAGGACCTAGCATATTTGTGTATTCCAATTTTCCCTCTCTGACTTCTGACATTTTTTGAAGTGTGGAATTTAGGATCAGTTTCCTATTAACCTGACCAGAGCTGTGTAACAGGATCTGATGTGACTACTTCTAATTACTTCTACTATTATTTATCCAAGAATCATAAGCAATATTTTCTTCCAGCATAGCACTCACAAGCTCATACTCAAGGATATGTCCGCTACATTTTCACAGCTTTGCACAATGTGCATTTGCCCTGTGGTTCTCCCTCCAACCTTCATATTAATGTACTCTATTTCCTTGTCTCTGGATGTATAACATTACACTTAACTGTATTAAAAACATATTTTGTTTGAAAAGATGCATTTCATTCAATATGTCTGTGTGCCCAAGCTTCCACCTACACAACAGGTTCTCTAAGAGCAAGAGCAAAATGATGGTAGTTAGAAATAAAGCTACAGAAGATCATACATCAACTTCTGCATGCAATAAATATTAACAGCGTGGTGACAAAACAAAAGACAAAACAAAAGGAAAGAATTCATAAATTGTACTCTTACAGAAAAACACACAGTCCCAGATCAGAACATATAGAGAAGCAACATCCAAATGAACCTGCAAATATGTGCAGATGACTGCGGCCTTGGTTAGAGTTCACCCAGCTCATGCAGAGAAGTTTCCTCTTTGACAAAATTCAAGCCTTAAAATAAGGTGACTGTGTGTCATACTGTGCTATGCAGTTGTGATGTGCCTGGGATGCACACTGTACCCGGGAACTAGAAAATACTCCCAGATCCTCAATTTTAGACATTAGTAGTGTTGTCCAGAGACCCATAACAGRTATGCTAGTCATGTATGGCTTTGTGTTTCTGTGATTACTCCTTCTAAAAGTACTATTTTAATTAGCATTTCAGAGGTATTTGCCAAAGTTAAAACTATATGGTATGGATAGGCTGATTTCTTGTTCACCCTCATTTCTAGCTGTGCTTGTTGGTTAGAGAAATATCCAAATCAGATCATATTTATATCATCTTTGAATCAACCTTCCCTCTAATGCACATGAAGCAATTAATTATACATACTGCATAGGTTTAGGATTATTGTCCTATACTTTGCTAATGGTAAGAAACATTAGAAGTGAGAAAAAAGAAAGTCAGTTCTCAGACACGATACCCCACCTACGACTTTCCCATCAAGTTATCTAAAAGRGAAAGAATCTCAGAAACACAATGACTAGCTCCTCAATTTTTTGTAATTTTAGATGCTATATTCGAAAGCTGTTATTCAGATGTCCCACATGAGGGACACATCCTCCATCTTCTGCTTGTCACAACCAAAACGTTTCCCTTTCTGAATGTTTTTTATTTTTTCATTCATCTCTTGACAATATGATTTAACTCATGTGTTCTCCCCATGAGAGTCTCTGTTGTCATCTGCTCTGTCTTTTCCTCTAAAGCATTCCTTTTCATTAAGTCTTTGCTTTTTTTCATCTTACAATTAACCACCTTACTCTCCTGTGCCTGAAATGCTGCTTTTTTCTCCCCTTTTTTAATTTGTATGATCATATTTAACTTGTAAATACCAGAGAACGTTTCCCTACATCAACTGCAGAGAAATGATAATTCCTGAAAGACTGTAAGTAGATTCTAAAACACATGATTTTCTCCACCTTCCTGKTTTTTTAAAAATCCTATTTTCAGTATTAATTTTTTTAGTGTTACATTTTTAATATTATTTATTTTCTTATTTCTGTGTGTTCATAAATTGAGAAAATTGAATGTAGATATGAGAAACTTTTAAAAYGTCCATTGAACCTTCTCTTACAGTGAAATTACCCAATGTTTCTTTGTGCCCTGAGCAGTCAAAACAAATCATCCAGCTGAACTCTGAATTCAAACTTGAAAGACGAGAGTGGAAGAACATTGTCCTTTACAAGCGTGCTTGGAAGCATGGGACCTCTGCAGGTTTTGAGGTGATAAAAGGAGGAAGTATTTTCAATAGGCAGTGATATTTAGGAAAATAGCATGTTTTTAAAATTGCATGCTCTGGTGTGAACCAGGAGGCCTGTAAATCATGGTTTCCTCTTGTGTGGATTGTCCTCCTTTCCTTTCCTCGATGACGTGGCCATTGAAGTCGAGCCGGGTTCGGCACCGAGCTCCGCTGCAACGACGGCCGAGCGGCACTCGCCCTGCTAACCCCGCGCTCTCGCTTCGCACGGGCTTCTGGAAAGAGCAGTGGCTGTGTCGTGGTTTATTTAGCGGTGCGCGTCGCCGAGAGCTGAGCCGCAGCAGGTCGCAAGAGCCACCGTTTCGGAGAGGAGCCCGGTAGCTTGTCGGGTGCAGCAAGGTGTTAGCAGACCATGTGGAATTTCAAATGTGTTGGTATTGTAAAAATGATTTTGTTCTAGAAATATTTAGGATTTAGGATAAGGCCTTGAAATAGAACTAGCATCAAYTGTCTCATACATGCATTGCGGGGACCTAAACATACATGATATGGGCACAAAGTGAGCTTTAAATAACGAAAAACCACTATAATTCAATGTTACGTTGAGTGAAGTGAAAGAAATGCTGTTAAATCTTGTCTTGGTACCTTTATTCTCAGCTTTCCTGCTGCTAAAGTTTACCCAGTGAGATGACTTTCTTAGAGTCCTTTGTATATTGTAATAAACTGTTTCTGCCTTTATCTGACTGCCAGAGCTCAGATAGGAATAAGGCTGCCCAATAAATGCATTAGACTCCAAATGCGCTGTCAACCTTCGCTTCATTCTGCAGAGACATTTCATGATTTTTTTTTTTTTTGTTTCATTGTAGCTGTTGCATGTGGGATCAACCAGGTTTTGTGTTTTCCCCAGAAATCACTCTAGGACTATTGGTTTGTTTCGTTTTGCTGTTGTTAGAAACAGCAGCCATAATGTCTGTCTTTGTGTTACTATTWTGGTATATTCATATTTTTAAATGTACTGTATTTTTAAATGTACCACCTATCTAACTCGGTTACCTTTTAATTCAAGAAATTCTACTGCAGCTCAGAGAAGAGAAAAATTATCATCACACAATCAAAAAGTATATCTTTTTTATTAAAATAAAACAAACAACTGGCCTGTATCAAATGTAATCATCTATACTACTAAAAATCAAAACAACTATATCTGAATTTGTAAAGGCGCTTATAATTCTGCATAAAAATGCTCTAAGGTAATTTTAATAAATATTTTTCCAGTATAGGTAGGTATAACTCTGCYTGTCAGCACATCTGTATTTTTCTCTCATCTAATAAACTAGCTAGGACAGTGCAGCAAAGGAACATTATAATATTAACAATGTTGCTGGAAAGCTCTGTGCTTTAGAATGAATTAACTTTCACTGCACTGCAGAACATACAAAGTGAAATTGGCTCAGCTCAGAATAGCAAATTTAACCCCTTAGGATCTGCTAAGCTYTACTCATATCCTGACAACAGTTTTTGAGCAGCCCTGGCATGGAAATTATGGAAGTAGCTGATACATTTGGCAAATCTGTAAAAGCACATGCCTAGGAAAAATCTGAGAAAACATTTTTATTTTATGCAACAGAAAAATGTTGCAACTTTGTATTCCAGGGAACATGCCAAGAGACAGCAGCCAGGTTCCCGCAATACCAGAGGGTTAACGTTGTGGTAGTCAAACAAAGACATATAACTTATTATCTAACTATTCATTAGCAACACCAGAAAGAGCAATTCTCTCCTGGGCTTGCACCAAGAGTTTGATTTAACTTCTCTTAAAAAGTCATCAACTAAATGACTGAAGAACAATTCAGTGAAAACCTGAGAGTTGATCAAAACTTGACCTTTCAGCACTGGCTCATGAAGAAAGATGCCTTGGAGAAGATTTCATCATCCCACTGACTTCCATGTGATCTCCTTACATACATTTTCTCTAGGGGAGGGGAAACCAATGTGGTCAGTACTCTCCTTCAGTCCTCGCCCTTGAGAATACTGCTCGGGGCAGCTGCTTTTGTGGTGTGGCCAGAAAAACATGAACTGGGACCACCTAGTGCCTTTTGCACAGGTCATAAAACAGATGATAATTTTTTATTACTACCATTCTGGATCACAGTCAAGCTAGAGACCTCAAAGAGAAACGTTCTGCCTTCCATATTAATGTCTATTTTTTAAAACAAAAATAAAGCATATTATTTCACTAAAAGAAAACAGAGTTTTAGTGAAAGCATTATTTTGCTATCTGTACAATGGAAAGAATTTACAGAGTTTTGGGGGGCTGGGGAAGCTGAGGGGTTATTATTTTATGTGATATCTGTTTTACACATTTCCCACTCAAAAACTGCTGCATGAAATCCCCAGACTAAGATCCCTCAGACAGGTTAATTTTCTTCTTTATACTTCACACTACCAATTTCCTCCACTTTTAAACAATCCCTATTCATTTCAATTGCCACGGGAAGTCTGGAAARGGTGATATATCTAATACTGCTGAGTTGCTGCTCCTCCTAAGGTTTTTTATACTGTGTTTTTGTGAATTTCAGATCTATGGCTTATGTATTTTCAAATACTCATAGCAGAGTAAATATATTCTAATGTGATTCTTTTTACTTGGTCTATTTTCTAATGTTAAATTTTATTCACTCAAGTAAATTAAAGCAGCCAAATGTATATATGAGGAGGCAGAGCAGAAACCTACTTGGTGAAGTGAGTTGCAAAGAATCTCTAGTGCTTAAAGTGCTGAAGAATGAGAAGAGGCAAGTGAATTCCAACCTTTATCCATCTCTGCTAAAAGCTCTGGGTGGACATTTTCTAATGTATTTTTTCTTAGCCAGCTCATGACCTTACTATTCTTAACAAAACCCAACAGTTTTAATGCTCCGTTGGTTTACAGCTCCAAAATTTCTCTACCTCACACATCCAAACAAAACAAACTCTTGAGTCTGATTTCCTACCATGGGCCTAATTAAAGGACTACTAATCCTTTTATTCCTTTCAGTAAAGCTTTTGATCTCCTCTTTGCTGAGTATTTCTATCTCATTTTTTCATGTTAAACCCCCACTTTGCTAAAATGACTCCTTGGAGAATTTGTCTGATGAATCTAACCACAAGCGTTGAGAGATATGTTTTCCATCATTTAAATAGATCTACTTGYGACTCTACTTTATTCCTTGTCATACACAAATGGTCTGCTCCAAAACTAGTAAAACTGTTTTTTTTTAGATGARGTCCACTTTATCAGTAGAGACATTGTGCTTTTAACAGCTTTTGAGATGTATCTATCACATAAATATATATTATACAATCACTAATACAATCACTATGTGATTGTATATACATACATACGTATACGTACAATCACTAATGTACAAGGCAGTCTAATACATAAAAATATAAACAAATATGTCCTTTAAAATGACTACATTCCATACCTTGTCCAAAAATCCTAACTGATCCAAAAGAGTCTATCCTACCCAGTTTTCATTGCATAATAGAAGGCATTGATCCCTTCCTCACACTTTTTTGTTCTCTTCTCTACTCAATTCATTTACTTTCCCTGCTTTTCTAAACATTAAGTAAGAAAAATGGATTTTCTTTGAGAATAGTAAAAATTCTGATTTATGAGTAGATCAGTGTGTTCTCAAGGACAGTCCTTTACTTATTTCAGTTATATGTAACAAAACTTTGGTARTATCTACTACTCTCAGAATGTGTTAGGCACTGTATATCTCTTCCTAGAAGATATTTCTTAAATAGAAATGAAGTTCTCAATACAATTCTGAGAGATTGTATTTTCTCAGGAAAATACTTTGAGACAGAGGAATAATCTGTCTTTAAATCTTCTGTAATGGAGTAAAACTGAACTTTTGCTAATCTCCCATCTGAAAGCTGATGCAAGAATAATTTCAACACTTTATCTTATCTTTATTGCAACATTATTACAGAAAGTCCCCAATATAGTAAAATTTTAAAAAGGCTGGTCAAAAATACTTTTGTCTTCAGTAACTATCTGTTATCACTATGGTTGCAACAACAAATATTCACTGCTGGAATGAAGTTCACAAGAACAAAAAAATAAAGAGGAATGTAAAAGCTTACTGTTTGCTTTGGGGTAGGGGCTGACAATTTAATGAACAATGAAGCAGCCTGGATCAGGTCAGATCTTTCTGTTGGGTGGCTGTGATCTTGGTCATGATTCTGCAAAGATATATGCATAGACATCAATGTAGCTCCTTACAATACAGCAATATATTTTACAAGGTTAAGTTTGCTTTTTGAGGTATAATCTGTATAGCTCAYTCAGGAGGAGCTACAGATCATTTCTGTAAATACATATGCAGTTGAAATTCATCTCATCACCATATTTGAACCTGGAGACTATGTCGTTCTGTACTCACATACAAACAATCTGATTATATAAAATGATKTAAAGGTTAATAATAATTGATCTAATTTTTTATCTCATGACCTCAGTAGCATCAATTTCACAATATTTGCTTTTTTTTTCTTTTAATTACCTTACAATGCAGAAACATGACATAAGAAAAGAAAGCCTGCTTTATTTTGTAAGCAACTCATCTACTTCTAATAATGAATTAATCTCTAAAGTAATTGTAATTTGTCATCTTTCCCTGGTGGTACTTTCAGCTTTCTTCCCGTCTTTTCTTAATTCCCTTTTCAATTCTCTGTTTCTCATCTTAAAGCTTTTAACATCAATGTTAGGAAATTCAAAAGCGCCAGTGAACAACAGACTTGAAACAGTCATAGGGTCAGTATTATATTTACCAACGATTATGATAGCTGCTCTAAACACCTAGTACCTTGAACAACTAACTCTCACCAATGAAGACTTAWTTAATGTACCGAAATGTAGTCAGTTAGATGACAGATGAGAGAATTATCTTGTTTCTTATCAGATACCTGTCAGTAACTACTATCTCTGATCTTAGTGACTTTCTGATTTATATGTTCCRTCTCAGAAATATTTCTTACCCTGGTGTCTTAGCTAATGTAATAAATCTTTTTCTTATGTTTCGGTGTTTTCACATTGTTGGCAACTGGCTGGACATGCAACTATCAGTCACTTTTACATATCTTCAAAACCCCCAAATTAAGTGTCATTCTTTGTTCCTTTTTAAGGCTGACTTTTGGGAGAAGTATAAAATATTTCCGCAGTGGAAGTATAAGTACATCAGTAGAAGTCAATCTTTACTTACTCCAGCAGATCTATTTCAGCTTTAGACAAAGAAATATTGGGAAATCCATGTGGTTGGAGAGGTAGTCATAGTTYCTCTAAACACCACAGCTTTCATATTTTTATCTTATTTGGCATCATCTATGTCTGGCCAGGATAGAGCATTTCAGGTAGTTTTTATTCTCAGTATTGGGGTGGCTCTGTGCATCACACTGTGGCTTAATATTATATATGGCATAACACCACAATACATAACAACTGCATAGCAATATACAGAGATGGCTGCTATACCCTGTAATTTCATTTATAAATTTYACACTTAATGCTCCCCATTTTTGTTTTGTTTTGTTTTTAGCCATCTATCTGAAACTATTCCTCAAAAAATTGCTGTTAGAATATGAAAAACAAAAACAAAAAACCCCAATCTTTTCCAGCCTCAATAAAATATTTCATCTGAGAGTCAGAAAAGGTAGAGAAATTGTTAGTTAAACCTAACCAAGTAAGCATCTGAATCCAGAAGTAAGGCTCTTAACAAAATTTCTGCATGCTAATGTTAATTTTGCTATGTGTCATCTTTCTTTTCTTGAATGTGTGCAAAAGTTGGGGGAGGAAAAATAGTGGGAAAAATGCCAAAGGGATATGACCACTTGAAGAACAATAAACTTTTCAGTCTGACTTCTTCCCCTGAGGACGCAATGGCRTCTGAGGGCTTCTTGCTTGTAGCTTTTGATGGCAATCTACATTTTCACGAACTGTCAGACATGATTGCCAAAGGTGATGATATTATGGCAATGAGATTATGACAAAAAGATTTGATTCTGTGCTAGAAACCTTCACATGCATTGTCAGAAAATGTGAYGAATTCGAAACTCAAGGCAGTGAGAATAGACGTAAAATTTCTAATCTAAAAATTGCAACTGTGTGACATTATTTATTTATTTTGTATCACCACAAAGCACCTCGGCAAAATAAATTGGAGTGAGTGGACTGCACATTAATTGGTTGGAATTTTAAACTGTAAGTTTTTTCTCTGCCTCACAGAGGCACTGTGTAAATATTGCCTTTAAAATGGCTACCTCGGAGGCTTGGAGCTTGGAACATCTCCTTCCGGTCATGTCTATCAAAGCAAATAATAAGCAGAGTTCTTGCTGTGCCACTTTTTCCATTATGCTTGTCAACGAAGAAGCAGAACAAAATTCTCAAGATGTGAGAAAAATGAAACATATTTAGTTAGAGGGATCTTGGATTCACTTATAAGGTATGTGTTTTCTTTGAAAATGTTAAATTATTTGAGAGACAGGAACTGAGAGTAACAGCTTTTATTTTCTAAACACCAATTATGTMTGAGTGAAAAATATGTACTGTGTAACTCAAAGAATAGGCTTAATTTTTTGAAGGATCGCACAGATAAGCACTTCGAGGAAAGGTACAGACGGCTGCGTGTACATCCTGAAAACTCACGGATATTATGAAAAAGGCCAWATCCTTTGATGGAAGTATCTGTTTGCTCCTTTATGTATACATCTATCTTTATTTTGCTTTAGAATTTTTCAGGCATAACTAACTGCAGTGGCACACGAGTGCAACAGCAAAGGTACCGTGGTGTCCGTGCAGTAAAATAGAAGTTGTGTTCTCTCAAACTGAATAYGAAGTTTTAAAAGACTCGCAAATATTTCTGCTTTAATTTGAGGAAATCTTTTTAATAGGTGTCTGATCTGCAGCAACATATTATACTGGCTGGTGTGAATGTGTTTTGTTATGGTTTCTGGTTCCCAATTGTTCTGGCAGAAAACCTGTGCCTGATTTCTGATCTCAGCTATGCTGGCAGATACTCCTGCCTCACTTGTTAAATCAGCTTCTGAATAACAGCTGATTTCACATTTTAAGCATCAACATGTAAGCATGTAGCTGAAATCAGAATCAAGCGTCTTCAATCAAAAATGTTAAAAATAAGAAAAAGTAGTCCTCCCCTCACCCTCCAGCTTTCTGGCTGCCTGCCATTTTGTAAAGATATTTCTGTCTCTGCAGCTCAGGCCTTTTTTAATCTAATGTCTCCTTGTGCAAATGCTTCTTCTCATGTGTCTTTCTCTTTGCTGCGGGCATAGAGCACCTGTTTGAAAGGAGCACATTACGTGTTTTCTTTTTTTTTAAAAAAAAAAAAAAAAAAAAACAATTTCCCAACTGCTAGCCCTGTTGGCAGGAATCTGCCTTCAACAGCTGAGAAAGCAGAAAAGCTAAAGCCCTTTTGTTACTTCGAGAGCTACCTTCAAGTTGGTGAAGAGCCCTGTGACGTTACTGGAACTCGCTTCCCTGAGCTTCAGCTCTGAGGCTGAAATCTCGGCGGCAGCGAAGCTCCCCGCTTGTGTGACGAGAGCGAGGGGCTGCTGCGGGACGATCAGTCAAGGGCAAGCATAACCTTCTGRCCCGCTTCGTAGTTCTTCAACTTTGTCAGCACTCCTTATAAAAATARGGGATTTATTCCATATTGCAGAATTTGATATAGCCATTTTTCTTTTACAGAGCTCAAACCCATATGGTGTTTGCTTCCTGCTGATACCTCCACACCAGGAATCTAGGAAAGTGACCAAGATTCAAAGAGAAATACATAAAATATTCTTTGCTCACATGCCTAAGCCTTGTATTCTAAATCAGAAGCCCAGAGAATACTCTGGTGAAGATCAGGAAATCCTAATTCCAGTTTAACCTGCATGTTGAAGAATTTCCTAGTCTGGTTGCCACAGAGATGAATCCCCTCTGCCCATGACAAGCCTAATAGCAGCACTGCTCCCTGGATTTGGCTGTGTCCCCCCGCACTAYGGAGGTCAAACTGCAGTGCTTCTGCCCTCCACGCCACCAGCAGCAACGCTGGCGAGGTCCGGGCGCGCCACCGACGTACGAGGCTGAAGGGAGTCCTGCTGACGGTCCTGCAGCTCTCCCGCTTCTGAAAGGATGCCAAGTGGGAAAAGCAGTAAAGAGGTGCTCCAGTCAGTAAAGACATGTGGTTTCAAATACACACAGGACACACTTCATTTTGAGTAAGAAGGTACAATTTCATCTGGTCACTCTCAGCACATGTTTGCACTCTAGCCAAAGGCAAGCGAGATGATAATTACACTGTTCTGGCAATAACTTCTTGAGAGAGAGAGAAACAAAAAGTAGATTCATTCTTTTTGCTGAAATGATGCAGTTTGCTTTCCCTTTCCTCCTATTTTATGGCTGTCGTTTTGTTCTTGTCCTTCTCCGTTCTTCATATTAGATTCCTGCATTAGTCATACGCTTTTCAGTGTATCTTACTGTATTGTAGCCCAGGCAAAATGGATTGTAGGATGCTGCCCCCACAAAAGATTTACAGAGCTGCTCTGTAAGGGACGGCTGCTTCCAGATGTGAGTATAATGCTAGTGTAGCCATCTCTGTGCTTTAAATTTTTACAAACATGTGGTTTACATTTTGGTAAATTCTACATGTCAGTCAGTTCAAAAGACCAGATATATTTTATATTACTGTTCTTCAATAAAAGGCATTGTTCTGGCAAATCTCCAGCCCAAGGGCAAGAGAAAGTGTTCTGACTATATTGGGATTTGTTCAGCTCTTCTTCTTAAATCTATAACATACCAATGAGCTTTATACACATACTAAAATCAAGGTTAGTCACAGCGTGATTGTTAGTCAGTGAACGCTCTGAATATGCAAAAATGAGCGGCAAGACAAAAATCTTCAAGTATGTAGAGAAAAGGAAGAATATGTCTTTCTGGTCCATGATAAGGAGAACGTTGCTTCAAGAAAGATTAAGATTAGACACTGGCAAAGGTCCTGATGCATTGGAGTTACTTGCAGCTGGTGAGCCACTGTCACTGGAGGTTTTTATGAAAAAGGTAAAGAAATAGAGGTGATACAGAGCTAATGCTGCTTTGAAAGAGGAGAATGAGCTTGATAATGTCGCAAGGTCTGTTTGGTCATAGACAGTAGTGAAAAAAGGATTATCCTCTGGATGTTGCCTCAATGTATAGATAGAAGCCTATTTCACAAAGTACCCCTACAACAGTCAGAAAGTGTGGGGAAGCAGAGAGGTTATTTGGTATAAACATCCCTTAATGTATCATCTTTGGTCGCTATAGAAACTGAACATATTATTATGCACTTATATTTTTATGATGTGTAAGGTGACGAAAGACAATGCTTGGAAATATTTTTCAAATGTGCACAAATGCCATTTCAAAGAGAAGAGCTACTCAGCTTTGCAATGTATTTATTTCCTTCTCAGAAAATGAAGATGGCAGAAGGAGACAGAAACCCCTGGCATACTCTCAGTTTGAAAGGTGACCACTCTTCACTAAATCTGAAACATTTACAGCAGAAAGGAGAAGGGTGCAGTTAGGATGAACATGTAACCAAGAAACAGAGTCATGGGAAGAGGCAACCATCAACGGATTTTGTTGTAAAGGTCAGCAGCTATCTCTGGTGACTGGCATGCATTCTGGATTATCTAAGTAACAATGATTCAGCTTTATAATGCAGAATTTGGTCTGATATGGAGCTGTAGAGGTGCTGGTGGGTGTGAGGTAGTTATTCCAAATACAGTGGCATGGGTAGATGCTCTGGTGAACCTGCACCTTGAAACATTTTTAGATGTTTTGGGGAGTCAGTGTTGGGTGCAGGGGGTAGGCCCCTCTAGTAGACCCATTTCAGGACCCTTCTTTCAAGGAAAAGGTAGCAGAGAAGCATTTCACAGCCCTAGGCAATTATATGAAGCTTTCCAAGCACATTGTGCAATCATGACATATGTACAATATGTGCTATATCTTATTATCAACAGTAGTTCTCTCATCCATTCACTCATCCCACATTAAGAGAGTTAAAAAATGTGGGATGACATGAGTAGAAAGGCATATGATAGAAAGGAACATATTACTGCTTGGCTGAGCATTGCTAGATTTAGAAGTAAAAGAAATATTCTTCTAAAGACTTTTTGTATCCTAGAATTGAGATGTATCAATGATAGTCAGCCAAATATACAATAAAGTCTTCAGCTGGACTTCTACATGGCCCTTTGTTATGGGCACTGAGGAGGGTAGTAAAATGACTTCAAAAAGTGCATTTTGACACAACTAGAACTAAACAATGAGATAATGTTTTGTCATTTATATTTAGCCATGGTATTGTTGACACTGTTTCAAATATTTCTTTTTTTCCATATTTCCATCACTTAAGACAGAAAGTTAATTTTTTTCAGTTCCACTCTCTGAATATTTATTTTTAAGTTATTGCTTCTTTTCTATTTTTTTTCTGATTGTATTACTATGTCCTATATGAACCAAGTCATCTGAGATATGCTCCTGAAGTTTAACAATGCGAGACATGTTCAGCTGAMAACCACAGGAAAACCTAGGATGCTAGCAGTAGAGGTTTGGCCCGGTATTTTGACTCTTCATCAAAAAAATGAAACAAAATTAGAGTACATGCTTCATTTTTATGCTATGATAAAGGAGATTTATGCATTTATATTTTCAGACAAAGGGAAGTTACATTTTAAATGAAGGCAGACACTTTTCAAGAAAAACAAATCTGTTTAATCAAGAATGTAACTTTCTGTCAAAGAAAATGTGGAGTAGACAATTTTCAGCCAGCTCACTTCTGTTTCCTGTACATTCTCATGGGATTAAACTTCTTATTCCAAATGGAAGAAAGAGAGCTAAAATCCCCAAATAATACATTTCAACTTCCTATCATGTGTCAGTCAATTTTTTCTTAGGTTTTCTTTTATTGCAGTTGGCTTGTATGATTCTGCTTAGAGAATAAAGAATAAAAAACAGCCAGAAATTTATCATCAGTCTTTATTCCAGTGCAAAATAATTTTGAGTGTTCTATAATTCATTACAGACGTCTGTTTTTATCAGTGCTTCTGGTTATACCAACAAGCAATCCCCTCAAATGTGATACATTCTAATTTCAGTGTTTAGTTTTTCAATAAAAGCCCCAAATATCCTGAAAAATAAAAGTTTTTTCCTTTTCATCAAAATTTTTCCAGCAGTAAGAAAAAATATTTCCTAGTTCTTTCTGCCAATAATGKTTTTTTATATAGCTTTCTTTTAAATAAACCCTATAAAAATTATGAAAAGACAGTCATATTGATTATATATTCTTCAAACAATTGTCGTCACAGAACACCATGATATTTGACTGCAGCTTTTGAATTACTGCCTGTGTTTTTGTATACTGTTCTGCTACGGTTTAATAGCTAATGCAAATAGCAGTGATACACAAAAATATCTTTTTTTCCCCATTTCACTTGATATTTTATCTAATTCTTTTCCTGTCTTTACTCTGCTTTTAATGTGTTAAATTTCATAGTCTACATTATAAAAATGTTTATACTTAAGCAAATTTTGTATTTCTTTTCTCTTGACCCTATGTACCATTTTTTCTCTCACAGACCATATGCTTTGTACAAGAAGTTCTTGTCTGTTGTGGTTGCAGCATACAGATACTCAGTAATTTACAAGTATTCATACAGAAGTTCTATTCTTAATGAACTTCTGTGATACCTCAACGCCATGAAAAGTTTGTTAGAAATGTGGACTGAGGACTGAAGTGCATTTGTTACAGTTGATAAAGAAATGGCCTGAATCACCATGAGCTCACAAACTTCTTTAGAGGTATTAGCCACTTCAGAAGCAATTTTCTCTAACCAGATATCTCCTGAGCTGGTCATTATTTTGCAGAACATGACCTCTGACTGAATCATTAACAATCCAGAGGCTGAATGTGAGGCCCCTGGATTTAACTCCAGCAGTCTTTCTCACCCAAAGTAAGACTCAGCAGTGAACTAACATAACCCTGGGATCATGAAGTCCTGAAGTTCTCCAAGGGCTGATGGATGTACAATGAGAAAATACCTTAAAGCAGTCATCTGACATAATGATACGAGGACAGAGTAATGTTACAGCTCTATGATTTAAAACTAATCCTTCCATAAGATTTGGAAATTATGAAGCTATTTCCCTTGCAGTCATGTCATGCTGGATTGTCTAACACTGAGGAAGAGTCAAGTTCACCCCACAGCCTTCCCCTCCACGGGGAAGTTCTCCTCCTGGTGGCTGATGATTTTCACAAAACTTGTAGGAAATTACTCTGTGTTGGCTGAGCTGTGTTGGTTGAAGTCTGTTCTGCTGAAATTGGCTAATGGGTTCAAAAGTTAGTAGAGTGAGCTCACATAAAAATTCAACGGGGACAGGTGCAAAGCACTACATTTAGGAAAGAATAATCAGCTGTCCAAAGACAGSCTAACAAACAGCTAACTAGGTAGCAAAATAAGATATAGATTGTAGTTGATCGCAAGATATACACAATATCTTATTAAGAAAGACAAATAACATAACAGAAAAATAGGAATATTGCCTGCAAGACAGTCTGAGTAAAGCTTCAGCTTCTCCACATCAAGGCAAACATTGCAGAGCTGAAGAAAATCCAGAGATGAGTAAAGAGAATGATCAGAGTCTTTAAAATGTGACCTCCAAAGAAAGACTGAACAGACCGGGATATTTGAATGAAGAAGGTGGCCCTGAGGGCAGATATGATATCTGTTGTCTGAACAGTAAAAAGGAGGACAGAAACTGAAATTGCAGCAAGGAAGGTTTAGATTGGGTATTAGGAAAAGCTTTTTAATGGTAAGGAAAATGAAGCACTGCAATAATTTCCTTGGAAAAATTACCATTACAGAAGGTGTTTAGGACAGAGCTAGACTCATATGAGTAAGAAATGCCTTAGGAAGAGCTGATCATGTCTTAGAGAAGGTGAAAGGACTACACGAGCTCTCAAGATCTCTTGCCACTCATATTCCCTATAAGCTTGTTAATCCATCATGATGTACAGGCATGCAAACAGTACACCTGTTTGAGATTCATCTTGTTAGAGAAATGGGATAGAAACAAACCCAGAAAATTTGAAGTGTGTGTCATCTTCCCTGTATGTTGCTCAGATCTGCTCCTCCTTTACAGTCTGATGGTAGACAAATAGTTAAGATTAGGGGCAGCCTGGTATTTGAACTCCAGATGACTGTTATCCAAAACCAGGAGTGAAACAATAAATACAGCTGGTAAACAATATGAACAGTGATGTCTGAATATTTTAGTGATATTTTAGTGTGGTGAATCCTCCTTCATTGTTACTAACAAAGCTTTTTTTGCTAAGAAGCATTTCCTAAAGCCTAGCCTAGAAGCAAAAAGGCTTAGACTATCAATCACACTGTTCCCAGATACAGGCATAAATTCAAAATATATGATTTTTAATCTGAAACATTTTGAGAAATTGCATTGTTTGTTAGCATCCAACTATTGTTCATTGTCTTGCCAGACATCCAGTTAAGGAAGGAATCGTATCATGTAGTTTATTTGACTTGCCACATGGCATGATAATAGCCAGTGAACAGCAAAAATCTGAAGCAAACATTTACAAGAAACTTTTAGATTGAGATGCGTACATATGTTTGAAAATAATGCAGCTATAAATATTGGAAACAATTCAATCACAAACACAAAAACTATATGCCTTTTAAGCTAATTTATGGCTAATTAATCAGAGAGCTAGTCCTAATCATTACTAAATTACTCAAAAAATCTTTTGCAAAGGCAGCATGTGAACCCTTAAGTTTACTTTTTGCATATTCTATCAGCTCAGTGGAACACGAGGGAGCACAGGCAGCTCTAAAGGTGCAGAGGAGGAAGGAAGATAATGTCTTCACCTATCCTGATTTGAATGTGACTGCTGCTTTGGTTTTCATCCTCCAATTATCAGAAGTGATCACACAGAAAATAAGAGTTGATGGAACATCTTTAAGCCAGGTGCTGCCACTTATCAGCTCTAGTATCTACTTTTTGCTCCCACACTAATGAAAAATGATTTCAAAAGAAATGAAGATCCTGTTTCAATAAGATTGGGGAAAAGATGTAACCTAAAAGCTGTCTACAGACTCAGGAATAAGTGAAATGTTTTGACAGGGAAAAATATGTGTTGGCAACATTGCTCGACTCAGATTTCAAAAGTAAAATTGAAACCATACTTCTACAGGGCGCAGACGCTGACAACTGGAAGCCTGTTCTGCAATATATAGTAGTTCAGAATATGCCAGCCAGCTCCTCTTCTCCCCAGTTTCTTTCATGTACAGGACACATACATTTCAGGGAAAAGAACAGTCTGACTTGGTAAGTTCTTGAAAACAAACAAACAAAATCCCAACCCGACTCTCATCTGACTGCAAAGAGTTCAGGGAATACACACAACATCTGCATCTAACTCTATATTTAAAGCTACAAGAAGGAACATATTGATCAGATTTCTGTAGTCATTCCAGGCTAAACTTGGGCTGAGTCCATCTCTATGGCAGTTTCAGCGTGTTTGAGGTACAAAACTGGACCCATGATAGAGTCACATCTGAAGAATCTAGACTTCAATTTTAAAAGGGATATTTTAAAGTAAGGCAGTGATGATGATTTCTATGAATTCATTAGACCATTTTGTGCAACAGCTATGGAATGGGGACTTCCCAAATTCACATGGACAGAGAAGTATTAGCTTTTAAGCCTAATGAAGAAACATAGAAAGCAAACATTGCAAATGGTGTGCATTGTGTTCCTAATTTCTTGGTCATGGCCACCGCAAGAGAGCGTACACCATTTGTCTTTGTGCAGTCAGTAYAATAGTTTCAGACTGGAAACTGAAAAGGACAAAGACCATCAAGTACTTCAATGGTGTGTTCAAAAAGTAAAGTCTAAAAGAAGGATTACTAGGTAAATATTCTCTCTCTCTCTCTCACTCTCACTCTTTGTTATATGTTCATACAAGGAGAGAAAGAGATAATGTAAAGATTCCCTCTCTTGAAACGTATTTCAAGCAAAAAAGAAAAAAATCTAGAATATTGATTTTTCTCTTTCCTTTTGGACAGATATTGGTTGTCTCACTGCTTTTTCTCCCTTGTTTTTTTTTTTTTTCTTTTTTTTTTTCCATTTTCCTCCTGCAACATTATACAAGCTCATATAAGGTCAAACTCCTGAAGGAATTTGTTCTACAATCTTCCTCTAAGGTTTCCCAACTCTATATATTAACTTCCTGCTGACATTTGAAGCTTTGTTTCTCAGGGCAGTTAGCAGAGGAGGGAGCATATGTCTGATTTTTTTCAGAGAATCCATTCTGCAAATACTATACCCAAAGAATTGTAATAATAAAAAAGTACTCTGCTACTTCTTCGCTTGGTTTGTAGCACATATACTGTTATTCTCTATGTCCTGCCTACATTTTCTGGAGTTGCACTGCATAGCGTGTTTGGATGTTTGTACATTTCTCGCCAAATTAAGAGTTTGACATGGGAATTGAAATTACGTGGGTCTGTGTGTAGATCTGGTTAGTGTGAGGCTCCTTCAGGAACGCTCCTCTCCGTCTCCTGTCAGGACAGGGCAGTGCAAAGCTCCCCTCCGCCCCAGCTGTGCCCACGGCAGGCTACGACCCACAGCAGGAGGGTCGCAGTGGCACCAGCGTCATCTGCAGCAAAGAGGCAAAAGGACTTTCCAGGGGGCAGCAGTGTCCCCTGGCACCTTTCCATTCATGAGAGCCATCGTGCTGGCAGCACAACCCTTTCACATGACCCCGCTGACAAAACAACTCTGTACAGTAGTATCCTGATACACTGGGAGATCGGCTTGTGGATGCATTTCTGCAAGTGCCTAGAAAATACGCTCATGTGAAACTGCAGCCTAAGGTGCAACTGTGTTGATGTATTTCTCACTCTGTTTCTCTTGGTTTAATTTTCCCTTGGTTTTGTGGAACTGGGCTAGGTAACTTGGCATCTCACCTTCATCTTCATACTTTGCATTTGAATTAGGTAAATAAAGTAGCTTTCAAGTGCATTATAAGCTTAACATTCATTAACCACCAAAAAAATAAAATGAAAAGTGTRGGGGAGTTGGCATAAGAGAAGGGAAAGATATATTAGTAAAGAAAATGAGAAAACACAGAGCAAATGGAAAGTAGGGAAGAGTCAGAAATGAATGAGAATTTTCTTCTCATTTTAAAGGTCATTTCCTCCCTCTGGCTGGTTTCTGTAACAATAGCAATATATACTACCAATACCAACACTTCACAGGTTATTTTTTAACCTATTGAATGGATGGGAACATTTTTGGCTGAAAATATTAAAACATTTTCAGGAAAAAAATCACTGAAAATCATCTATCATCATGCTCATTGCAACTTTCTCTCTCTCTCTCTCTCTCTCTCTCTCTCCACTTTCTCACAGTTAATGTTCAAGACTTCTGTGGCTGAATAGGTCTCTAGACAATAATGAGGGATATATGAGGGATGGTTAAGAAAACTAAAAGTAGGAGTAGAGGCAAAAAAACTATGAAGGAAGGCGAGGAAGAGGGATGGAAAGCACTGAAAGAAAGAAAGTGAATAGAGTTAAAAAAAGAAGGTAAGACAGAAATGCTAAGGAACTGGGCTTTCACTTGCACAGACTCTTTTGTACAAATCTGACAGTGAAAAGTKATTCTTATTCTTTTTTACCTCTGTTCTAATAAATCTAAATTGCAGATAGACCTTTCTGATTCAGGCCTACATGGAAAGAAAAGGAAGGGAAAAAAAAAGATTTAGAGAAAAGGAAGCAAGAGAACAAGATAACTAGCRCTAAAATAAGGGAAAAAAATCAAAGTAGCTGGAAAAGTTCTCATGAGCTTCTTCAGGCTTCTTCATTTGAGTTATTAATCACATCTTTTAATAGGTGTCTAAATTTACATATGATTCAAGGAACATTTTTAAATTTTTTCCCCAAACTGAGCTATTGGAAAATTTCGTTGATCTTTCTTGGTTTTGATCATTTCTACCCTAAGTATAAAAATGAAAATGTAACTTAAGGGGAGAAAATGTGGTTTAAATAAGTATCAAGTTTTAGAAAACAGAAAAGGAAAGACAATGGTGAAAAGCAAATACCATTGTCTGTAGATATCAAAGCTGTTGACATKATCAAGCACAAATGTGCTGTTACAATGGAAAATCCCCAGGTAATAATAATAATAGCAATAGTAATAATCACCGGAATTAACATTTTAAAAAGAAGATGGCAGCTAATGACAAAATTAAAAGCTTATAGTTCACAAGGAGAAAAGGTTTTGTATAGAAGGTATGAAAAATGGGGCAGAAAAGAACTACAGAACTGATGTTACAGTGAAAGCATAGTTTCTGGTTCTCTGGCTGAAATGAAAGCAATATTTTGGATCCAAATAATACATGTGTTGTTTGAACCCAAATGAAATGCTTTATTTTGCTTTGATGTCCTTTCTTCACTTACAAAATATTTCCAATGTAAATTTAGAGTAATTTCTAAATGGAATGACATTTCAAAAAGTTTTTAAAATGTCAAAATAAGCCAGTTGTTAGAACATTTCACTAGTCTTTTCCAGGGTTATTTTTATCTCATGTTGAATCAGCTCTATGAATTAGACATTATTTACAAATAGTTGCAGACACTGTCTTTTTGCATTTCCTGGCYTGTAAAGTAGACGACCTTTTCTGCGTATGAAGTCAGGGATTCCCTTTAGGTTTAATTTTATATTCTTTTATATTCTTGTGTTTTTCATGCTCTTTGTTCATCAGTGTCTTGGAAGCATCTGGAAGCCCCAATGCTTCCCAGAGCTGACTTTGGGGTTCAAAGGTCTCCCAAAGCCCGAGGCTTTTCCCTACCAGTCCCACGTAGGCTGGGCACAGCAGCTGAGCTTGATCCCYGGGACACTCCATTCCAGGGGTGGCCACACATCTTCTGAAGAGCGGTAAGAGCTTATTTTGCCCTGACTGGACTTGAAATGGCCCTGACAAAGGTTTGTTTGATCTGGCTGAGGGCAGCACTAACTTTCGTTGCTCAGATTCGCTTTTGGAAGTGGCYGGACCGCACCTGCTCGGTGCGGCGCCCAAGATAGCTCGCAGCTGCCTGTGGAGGATCAGGTGGATGTGCTTTCTCAGCCCTTCCTCTGGTCAAGGAGGTTAAGTGAGCAGGTAGCATTAGTAAGCTAGATTTATTCCTCTTGTTAGATACAGAAAAACATCCCACAAAGGGGTGCAAGTAGCAGACGCGGTGGCTGGGTGCCGTGGGATCGGGAGAGGTATGACGCGTTCCTAGGAGCCTGTGCTCGTCTGGGATCTGGCTTAGCCCTCCCATTTGTTATGTCCCTGTCCGATTGATGTAACTGATAAACTGTGCTGATATAATTCCCTCTGCTAATGCTCTCTGTCATTAGACCTCAAAGCTGTTAACAGTATCAGTATCCGYGTTTTAAGTAAGTGGAAGCTGAGCCTGTGAGAAGGAAAGTGATTTTCTGGAGGAGCTGGGAAATGAGCACGTGAGTCCCATTACGGTGCCCTAAGCACCAGTTAGCACTTTTAGCACCAAGGCAGACTGTTGCAATTTTGTCATTGCCACATCAGTCATGATGTTATAAAACTACATTTTGTGATTTAATTAAGCTTTTGAATGCATCTATCAGTTTTCAGGGTTCATGGCAATGACTGCTCTAAAGCAGTAGACATATATCAGGTTTTTGAGCAGGATGGGCTCAAGTTTGATTTCATATCAGC
This sequence comes from Rhea americana, assembly GCF_003343005.1. NCBI lineage: Eukaryota > Metazoa > Chordata > Aves > Rheiformes > Rheidae > Rhea > Rhea americana. The sequence goes on from NW_028186523.1 coordinate 2,447,735, forward strand.
TTTATGCCAACTTGCATTGACTTCTGTGAAGTTACTCTTGATTTACTCTGGAGTGAATAGGAATAAGATCAAACCTACTGGGTAAATGGTTCTTAAATTGCATGTTTTCACTTTCTTGTCTTTCAGTTCCTATTTTGTTAACCTCATATTTTAAAGTAACTGTACACTATTTATTTTCAGAAATCCACTATGGGATATACTCTACTCTGAATGTATACACATAGCTTTTCCTAATACTAGTGGAAGTTATGAACATGTACTGAATAATATAATGCAGTGTGCATAAATCCTATGGGGAATCCAAGTTCTGACTCCGAGAAAAAGAAATCACAGTATTTCAAAATGCCAATTGTAACATTGCAATGAGTTCCAGGCACATGTTTGCCAATAATGAATGGAGGGGTGCAAATACAATATTGGAACTGTCTTCTGCAGAGTGATATCATATATAATCATACACACTGTCAGCTTGCTTGATTATGTTCAGGAATGCAACCGGCTCACTCAAAAATAGAAGAGAATTTCTTCTGTCCCCCAAATTTAATATTCATGTGAGTTGTATGTAGGAATTTAATTGGTGATTACAGCAAGGGAACAAAAACAGCTTTTGTATCTTTATTTGCGTAGTAAACACACCTTTGTGAATCCATTTAGAAAGATAATTGCATGTTCAGATATATCCATTTCATTAAATAAAAACACAGTGTTAAATMTTCATTCTGTTGTTTTAATTCACTGTGTTTATTTTGATGTCCAGGATCAGCCCACATTACTAATTATCTTAATTTTATAAAATCCTCGTCTCAATTCAATCATTAATCAATATATCAGATCTCACATCATTAGCTATTATTTGTAACAGGACATCTCAATTGATTAGGCTGTAGATTTTTTATGGGTCTTGTTTTATAAATTGAACCTAGTCAAGTAAACGTAACATTTGGTAATAGTCTTCATAGCAACTGTCAAAATGACTTATTGTTTTTCCAGTCCTGCATTCCTTCAGAATTAATAATACCTTTGTGTCCTTTATAACACTTATTATTAAAGCTATAAAAGTTCTCTATATTTAATGAGTGGATGTTTCATTATACATAAGGTTTGCTTGATAGATTGAAATTTTTTTTAATCTGTTTCTCTTTTCCTCTTGATTGAAGGATTGTAAATATGCAATTAGCAGCTGGAGTAGAAGTAAAAGCAGAAAATGTCAACTGTCAAGTAGCTCCATTGAAAGACACATGATGTTTCTAGCTACGACAGAAAGACAAAAGCATCTACCCACAAGGATGAAGGTAGCAAAATCTCTGTTTAAACATTCCATTAATCTCTTCCATGAAATAAATACAGTCAATACATCGAAGAATGAGGAATTACTATCAAAACTGTAGCTTACCTTTGCAGTAAAGCTCTGTGTGGCAATGCTGTTCTCCATTGCCAGTGGACATTCTGCATTCAATCTGTATTATAATTCATAACATATAGCTCTTTATGTAACTTATGGCTGGCCATATCACAGTATCATTGTTTTCCCAAGAATATGTATATGGAAAGAGTGCAGTGGATCATTGTACACTAGAGTATATTTCTCTTCTGGACTAGAACTTCTAGTTCTGCCTCAAAACAGTATATTTCTTTTAAGTCTTCTGTCTGAAAACCTGTATGTATCTTGGCTCTCATATGCAAGGGTTGACTATATTTTGGTTCAGTACTGTGGGAGAGGAAAGACGAAAGGAAACAAGAGGGACATACAGAGATATCCATTTTCATTGACAGTCCAAGAAAAACTATTGGCTGCTACTTGCTATATTTTAGAGCCCTATAGAAGGTCTAAATAATTACAGGAGGCTGAATTCTCTAGACATTCCTAGTAACCCTCATCAATAAGGGAGGCTTGTTGTGAGACAAAATGAGCAGAATAAGGCCATTTTTACAAAATAAAAATAAAATAAAATAAAAAAACAAAATTAAATTAAAAACTTTACCAAGCCAATACATGCAGAGATATGAACTGTCTTGCCTGGACAGCTGCCCTATCAGACCATCATATTAGCCCCAGGCTTAATCTTCATGTGATTTCTYGGAAGCAGCTATCACAGAACTCCACAGGATTTAATGCTGTGAAACAAATGTTTGTTTGATGTGTGTCTAAGTCTTAAAGGGCTGTGGGAATAATCTGCCTATCAACTATTATGAAAGCTTTTASTGGCTTTCTACCCAAGAGACTAATGACACAATTGATTTCCCCCATCTTCTCCACTTATTTTCTTATATCCTTTAAAAAGGWAAAATAAATGTTTTTATTAATCTCACATTTTCATATTCTTTCTATTTCCATATTCTAATGGCTATGCATATTCAAGTTTATTCCAAATTTTCACAGTTTTTAACATTTTAGTTTTGCCTGTCATATATTAGTTAACATGTCTGTTATGCTTTAGGCATATAATCTAAAAATGGCATGTATATCCTGTCATCTGATAGGATGACACCTAAGGAAATATCTCAAAAAGCATCTGTACAATGTTAAACTGCTCTGGTATTGATCAAAACAGAAAGCCTGCCCACTGACAGTGTCTCCATTACGGTAGAAATGAAATTTATTTCTGGGAGTTCTGTTCATGACTCTTGGGTGATTCAGCTGTTTCRCACCAGCAGTGCAAAGGAAGCTGATGAGTACTTGCGTGTGCCATAGTCCTCTTTGGAATTGGGCTCCAGCCACCCTGAGAGGCTTATGCACACAGTTTCTATATACAAGTACCATGCTGCAGGTCTGGGCACCAGTCCTGCTCCTCCCTGCTCCCAGAACACTTACCTAGCTTCATCACCATTTTTGACAGAGCTCCATGACAATCGACGCTCTGTCTTACAGTCTGCTTCTCTTGGAGCCTTTTATAGCTGACTCTAGAGACATTCACTAAATAGGGAAGCTAATGGTAAAGCCAATGGGCTTTACAAAAAGATATTAAAAGAAAAAAAACAACAGAGCAATCAACAAAAGTATCTTGACTGGAGTAAAACAAGAAGGATACATAAGAAACTCTGAAGTTTTCTCTATATTTACTTCTTCCATATCAACCAAACTCTGAGTAGTGAKAATCTGTTCTGATGTACTAGTACACATCAAAATACTGTCTTATGGTTTATTGTAAGACAACACTGTAAAGGAATAAAATAGGATGGAACTGAACTCTGGTTGAGTCCCAGTCGTTTGCAGAAAAATCATTAGAACAGAATCAAGCAGTAACATTATCAGAGATCAGCATGGGCAGGCCAGGAGCCAAGCACAATAGCAAGGCTAGTGGAGCCTGTAGCCTTACTGCCRAGGAATGGAGTCCTACAACCCTGGGTGAGGTGAGTGCGGCAGGTCTGGTGATAGCAGCCAGGGTCAGCTGAAAGCCCAGACTGACAAACCAGTTCGTAGKGAAACAGGTCCAGGATCAAGCCTGGAAGTCAGTCAATGGGTCTGGGTGAGAGTCTAGATCAGTGGGGTCCATGGCTATGTCATCACAGCCATGTCTGTGTCTAATGTGATGTAGCTCAGGAAAGACTAAGGACTCGGTGTGAAAGCTTCTCCTAAGGGAAGGGGGTCCCCTGCTGAGGTTTCTTCTGGCTTTTTTTCACAGGAGCTGGCCTTGGATGCAGCCAGCTAAACTCAACCCTGAGCCTCAACAACTAAATCCCAAGGGCRGGGGTGGGAGGGAATGTGCTCCTGGCTCTGACACCTATAGACCCTTCATGATCAGATTTGGTTGTGGGCAGATATTTAATGTTGGTTAGAAAAATAGGTATTACCGCTAAGTGTGAAATTATGGGAGAACAATAAAGACTGGAGATCAAAGGTAGGGCTGTGATCATCGTTTTCTTCATTAGATCATCACTGAGCTGAGAAGTGATAAGTCTATTTTAGAACTAGTTGTCATTGTAATGAGGGTACTTTATGACAGGTGGTTCCATACCTTGCGTGAGCTGACCATCTAGTTTATATTAAACGGAAGGTTAAACAAAAGCAGGCCTAAAAATAAGGTTCTAGGGTTTCAGTAAGGAAATTTTTGTTTTATTTATCCTCTTATTATTAATCTTTTATCAATATTATTATAAATCTTTTATTAAAGGTTAATTAATTATTTTTAAAGATGTAGAAGAGATTTAATGCTGGTGGTAGATTCCCCCCCCCATTTGCTTCTTTTTTTTATTGCTTCTTGTGTAGTGCCAGACACTGGTGCATCTCAAAGCCAAGACTGGATGGACTCCAGCGTAGTGCAACAAATCCCATGTATGGTTTGATTACTTTGTTTARCATCACTTAAAAATACCTCTTAAGCATGTGAGTAAAATGATACTCTATCTAAGAAGCAATAGCAAATTTGACATACTCTATAGACAGATGGTGGCTAATTTGTGTGCAGAATTAYCCTCTTTGCGGTCTAAGGCTTTTATTTAAAAAAAATAAAAGATTTCTGTCTCTGCACTGGAAAGTTGTTCCACTTCCCACAAAGTTTGTATTGCCTATTTCCTTAGAAAAAAAAAGAAAAGAAAAAAAAATTCTACAAGGGAATCCAAGTTCCACTAAATTCTCTGAAGAATGTATTTACAATCAATCAGGCTCTTGCACATAACATGTGAACTTGACTAGCTCTYTAGGGATTGTTTCTGTAATCTCTTGTTTTACAACACAAGTGAATAGGAAAGTGTACCAAAGAGCAAGAGAAATAGTCTAAAATTATACCACAGAAGATAATATTTTGTCCTTCCTTAGAATCTTTCAGCTAAGGATCTCAGAGGACGGGCATTGTCAGCTGAGTCCATCCGCATCACAGCTCTGCTACTTGGATTTCCATGCCTGCAGGATCACTGGGTGGATCAGCCAGAGCATCATATCTACTCTGGGCTCATTCCTCTGTTCCACTCTGACATTTGTACCATGCTTCTCCTTCTGGCAGGACACCTGCAAGGAGGGAAGGGCTAGTAAGGAAAAGGGTTTCAAAGAGCAGATCATAGCGAATCTGCTGAAGAATTAGTGGAGGTCAAGGCTGGGTTTCAAAACTTGGTAAAACATTTTTTTTTTTTGCTATCTACCAGATTTATGGTTGCATCACTTTGTCAGTGCAGTGGGGAGACAGAAAGTAATCCTTGTCTCTACCTCAGATAAAGCATTTGTGGAAAAATTCCTTCTAGACGTCCTCTCAAAGATTATCTCTCTCTTTTTTTCTCCCTCCACCCAGAAGATGGAGTTAGTTTTTCCCCATCTAATCAAGCACCCTTGAATGAATAATTTAAGGACATTTAATTTAAAAACTTGTCAGATAATTTTACTTAGACCCTGAGAAACAAATCTGCAGAACAGAATGAAAGATTTAGTTGAAACTAGAAAAGGAAAACACTATGATTATGGGATTCCAAAATGCCTGACTACCAAAGATGTGAACCTGAAACAAAATGTCCTTTGTTTGACTCTCTATCGAGCGTTACCACCAACATTGCCAGAATCTCCATTATTATTCATAAACACAATTCTCCAGAACACCATATAACTGCCATACAAGTAATACAGATTGTATTATGTCACAAGCAATTCTCTTCCTCTATAACAACTTGGCAAAACCTTTCTTTGTCCCTGGCAGTGCTGCCCATTTTCGTAGAAATATATGTGAAGAAATGAAGCCAACATCCGTAGCTGCTCATACGCTGAGCTTTCACAGCTGTGACACCCACGTGCCAACCTCCAGAAAAGGGCTTTCCCAGAAGAGACTGAGTTTGTGGCTGACTGGTTCCCAACTGCTCCAGTTGGTTAATCCAGAGCTCATGAGACACCACCACCAAAGACATCATATATTGATAATCTCAGTACTTGACTATTCAAATTCATCAACCTGTGTACTTCATAAAGGGGAGAGAGAAAAGTCATTATTTAACTATTTAAAATTGACTTAAATCAATTCCTGCCCACCTTTCTGAAAAGACTTCAAAAGCTTTAGGAAATAGATGACAGTCAGTGACAAGACCGAAACCACATGAATCTTCTGTCTGACACTTTCTGAAGTGTTGACAGCCCATGGTAGATGAAGTTGTATTATATTTAATGCAGATGTCTTTCACTTTAAAAGAAACAGCTGCATTTAATTTAAATTTAATTTACACTGGAGTCAGAGATTATCAGACGTCATTCCCCATTCAAATCCAAGCCTCATAGGAAGCAGCATTAGATAAAACCCACGTGAAGTGATATTCTTTGCCAATACTGGSTACACGTGCAGGAATGTAAGGAAAAGTGATAATGGTAGACAAAGAATTAGGGCAGTTTGATGCGGCACAGCTAGAATAGGCTACATTTAAAGCTAAATATTCACAGAATGCTAATCAAAGACTATGTGAGGTTCAAAGAGTAGACATCACTTCTAAAATAAAAGGTTTATCAAGCCTAGTATCCTGTYTCTAGTAGAGAGCCAGATACTACAAAATGAATATGAAAATCAGAGTGTGTCAGGAGAGATCATTCCCCTTCCTGGCTTGCAAGACTTATGGTTTATGGTCCTTATGGTTTATGGATTTATAGTTAGGGAGCCAAAGACCCATCCAGGCCCTCATGTTTAATCCTGTTCCTAACTAGTGGCAGAAATACTATAGGATTTATCATAGGAGTTGATCTRTGATAAAGGACTCGGTCTTTTGTAGAAACAGTCTAAAATTTTAAGTATTCTTTAAAAAACAGGTTTTACCCTGTGACTCTAGATCTTTCAGTAAGGATCCATTAAAAATAAGGTGATGAGAAGAACAGCTAGGGRTCTTTACCCTACAAAAGTAGCTTATGGAACTCTGTCACATTGTTGTCTATTTTTCCCTATGTATTGTTAACTTATATTACAAATCCACAACAGCAAAGACATTTTATTTTCTATTATATGTCTAATTCACTTCTGTTAATAATATAAATTAATAAGCAAAATAACAAGGAGCGAAAATTCCACTCCAGTTCTTTATTCAAAGATTAAAAAAAGATCAGTGAAGAACCGTGACTGATCTGACTCATATACCAAAGCAGGGATATCTGGATCCAGGGTTTTTTTTTCTAAATCACTTCATCTGCTTTCTRTTTTCCATGTTTCAGGATGCAGTCTCATTCTGATTTATATTTGCACATTGGAAAACAATATAATTAAATGCTTGTTGAAGTAACACTTGATATTTATGGAGTATGTTTTATCAAYGCAGCCTCAAAAGTGTGCTGCAAACCTTATTGATTTATAATGTATGCTAYATAAATGAAAATTTACTCATCTTAGTAAATATTGGAGAGATATCAATTTTTTTGAAATACTGGTTGTTGTGAGTGAAAATATATACAGCCCATCAAAAGAAAAACAAAACTGCCTGGTTTTGCCATTAATAGAATGCAGACATTGTAGTAAAATGAACGAAACTTTAAATAAATTCACTCACTCTCACTGTTTCTTACTAATGAACACACAGCAAAAAAGAACATAAAGTTATGCAAATAATCTAATTGTAAACACTTAGCTTTATTACAAAATTCCATGAATCTAGGAAAAACATTTTGTTTCTAATCTTTGCTGTTCCTGAGCTCTCCTTATGTGGTAAATCTGATGATAAAAGGAGCAGTACTACTGAGAGTATGGAAAAATATTTTCGGTTCACTGCTAGCAAAAGTGATGTAAGTGGAATTGTCAACAAAGACTAGAAACTTTAAGCTCAGAGGTTTCAGAGAAGCCTAATAGTCTTTGGCCTATGCAGCTAATTGCTGTTGAATTTCAGTGGAAGCTGTGCCCTATTTAAAGTCACTCACAGTTTTCCATTGGCAAAATATTTTATTTTTTGCTGATAGAAGCTTGTTCCACTATTAAATTGATGATGCTTCTGAATGTAAATCTTTTTGAGTAGAGAAGTTAACTTTTATACTTGCCTTGAAATCTGTGTTTTCTCAGAGAAATTATTACATATTGCCTTGGAACAAACCTAGAAAATATGCGCCAAAAACATTAGAACTGTATATAAATATTTGCAGAGTAAAAAGAAGTTATTKTCATAGTTACTTGGGCCCCAAATTTGCAGACCTACTTATACTGATATAACCCAGAGACACTCCATTCTCTGCCAGGTAATGCATGACATTGGTGAAGTGCAATATCAGAATTTAGCCCAGCAACCTCAAATCAATTTTTAATCCTGAATCAACCTTTAAAAATCTCATGCAGAGGAGGATAAGTATAGCTTAACAGAAGCTACATTTTACATTTCATAAAAACTTCCTTTAAAGAAATCAGAGAGAGTAATGTGTCTGTTGAATAAGTTATTTTAAATTTTGGTACATCTTAAGACTGACTAATACGCTGGGGAGAGGTTTTGGCACCGTGGTGAAAGCTTATTTGTCACATAAGATGAGAAGCATTCAAGCACAGAATCTATTCATCTATTGTACTCCTAAACCCAGGAAGTAGTTGCTGATTATGATTTTAGATGAGGCTTTATCAGCCTCATTTTATAACAGTTCTTCATTCATAAACAACGGCCACAGATTGAACAACTGTAAAAACTGGAAGAAAAGAAAATATTGCTGAATCTTCACATTCTCTAATAGTTGGAGGGGGGAAAAAGCCTGAAAAAGTGGTTCTGCCTTGACAGCACTAGAATAATTTATTTTGAAAAGAGCAAAACCCTTCAGAAATAATAAAAACAAACCCACAAATAAAGCACAAGTTCTTTGTGACCTGATTATGAAACAGCCCTGTACTTACCTGCACTCCAGCTTTTGCAGAGATAAGAGTTTCAACCTTCATGGACTGACAGAGTCTGATAGTCCTGGCTGAACAAGTTGTTCGCAGAATTTAGAATGCAGCAAGTTTAACATTAATAAAATGAAATCCTTTTCACAGAAGGTACAATAGGCCCTTTGAAGCTGTTACATGTTTTTTACCAAGGCTTAGTAACAGCCACGTAAGACTGGACATGTAGCTACCTTGTAGGAATGCTCAGCTACCATAGCCAGGATTTGAAAAAACAARTATTTTTGAAACCTTCAATCATTCATTAAGTATTAATTAACAAACTTTTTATGTTCCCAAAGTTTTTCTTGACTATTTCCAGATTTCTTGTATTTATCTTTGAATCAGCTAAAGCATTCAATACAGTTACTGCTGGAAATAGGATACTGGAGAGGTATTCTTGTTTCATATTTGAGCAGCACTCACAATGCAGTCAACAGAGGCTCTTGGTGTGTTTGGGTTGGGTGTTTTGGATGACCATCTGGAGCCTATGTTTAGAGCTGGGCATTGCATTACACACTGATGTTAAYTCTTTCTGTATTTCATGTAGCAAAATGAGAAATGGACACACATCACTTTTTTTCTTCCAGAAGTATTTCATTTCTGAATTAAAAATAAAGAGAAAAAAAAARCAAAGCCAAATTCTTTTCCTGATGTGATCTCTGGTGAAAAAAATTTGGATCAAGCTGAAAGTGAGACATGAAGTTTAAATCAGACACAGACACCAGAGCTAGAAAAATCCAGTTAACAACAGTCATTATTTGACTTGACATAGTGTGTTTTCAAGTTTACAGCTTTGGGATTTCCACTTCAAAATAATGAGAAAGGGAGTGGATGCAAAGAAACCTGACGGTAGAAAGCTGCAAGAAGAGCTACAGTTTGCTGGTGTTTTCCCCAGAGAGAGTGATCGTATCATAGTGAAAATATAGAGCAGCAGTTCTGTAAATGTCAGCAAGGCCAGATACCATTAGACAGTGATATTGAGAGACAAAGCCACTGTCCATTTAATTTGGAATTGAATTCAAAAGCAGTCAATTTAGATCTTTGATCTGAAGTGTTCTTTCAATATCAAATTTCATTAGAAAATTAGGACCTGATGTTCATTTGTATGAGAATATAAATAAGAACGTACAACAGCAAAGGATAAACTGTATCTACAACAACATTAAGATTTTAGATTTTCTTTTCTTTTTTTCTTGTTTTTTCTTTTTTTTCCGTTCTAGAGCAATATGAACTGGAATTCACAGAGATGAGAATCACACCCGTGGAAAGCCTGAAACCTTCAGCAGCAGGAACACAGATATACACTATAGAATTAAAACAAACTGAGCTGCCAGATAGATTTAGGCTGTTATCTCAGCTGTGCTAGAAACCAGTCCTAGGTATAATCATGCATCCACGTCTCACACTTCCTCTTAAGAAAATTTCTCTCAAATGAGCGAGGTCTCCAATAGCAACCATCAGAGACATCATATTCCTTTAAAACCTGTGGCTATCAACTTGGGTTGAAGCTGTAGTCTCAACTATACAGGGAAAAAAAATCAGTAGGGTTTTGCTTTCAATGAAGAAATGTGGACAGCTGCGATTTGGCCCCATATAATATCCAGGCTTGGAAATCTCTACTAAATCTAGTGCACACAGTATTATGCTTTCCCCATGATAAATGTAACTAACAGACCAATGAAGTTTCTCAGCGGGATAAACAACAGGAATCACCAGCCTGAACAGGCCATATGCAAACTAAGGGACTGACCTCCCTTTGAAAGGATTTTCCCCCTTTTAGTATGATGGAGGAAGGSGGGAGGAAGCTTAAAAGAGAAGAGCAGAACACCACAGAAAACTGCAGAGAAAGCAACAGGAAGCCTCGGAGACACTTGCAGCAGAAATCTGAAGAACAGAGAAGAGTAAAAGACCTTTTGGGCTGAGATTAGTCTGAGAAGATGCTTGGAAATGTGAATAAATGAATTGTCTCATGTTGTTTCATTCCTGCTGTGTGCAGAGAATTTGAGTTTCCTCAATAAAGAAGCGGCACCAGAAGAATGTTTGTCCTAATCTGAAGGGGAAACAGACTGTAAACCTCTCACTTCCCTCCCCAGCCCCAGTGGCTATCCTCAAGTCAAAAGGGATACTAACGTAAAAGCAGTGCAGATAACGATGACAACAGAGAAAAAAAAAACTTTCTGTATTAGAAATTCCTACTCTGCTGGCACAAATACCCATTGTTTTTGCTGACATTGATCCCTTTTTGGAATTTGCTCCATCATTGTTTGCAGTTAGTATGTCAGTGGAAGTTTAATCTTTCACTGAAATTATGCCTCGCAAAAGCACAAAGTATAGCAGTGGGGAAAAACAAAAAGCATACAGTTTTTGGTAGCTGGTACTCTGTATATAATTATTTACGATGAGCAAGCAATTTCCTTCAGGTCAGGCACGCACACAGTTTCTTATATCTGCAAAGATAAATGCAGTGATCTTTGTTACTAGTATGAGGGGTGGTTTCCTTTACCCAAAACAATAAATWTCGCCAGCAATGGAGGATTAAACAGAATTAGATAATGTAAAGCAATGCACTTTGTATTACTATTTTGTAGGATTTTTAAAGATGAGAAAAAAAAATAGCCTTTTTGTGCAGTTCTATTTTCTATGCCTATGCATGACATTCAGTGAACACAGTTTAAGAACTGAGCCTTTTATAGAAAGCTTCATTTAGTGATCAGGTTAAAACTGTTTCATCACTTCTATGATGGGGTAGCTCTGCAAGGTCTGAACTTTGTGATTTTGCTCCTTTTTTATTGCAGACCAAATTGCAGTCATGAATTTGAGACCTCCCAAACACCAGACAACTATTCCGAGGACTGAAATCATTATCAGAGTCTGTAGCTAACAGCCAAATGTGTTGCTGYTGTAACTTTGTTGGAGTCACTCAGTCACAGCTGATTATTTACATAAAGTGGATAGTGTCTCTGAATGAATTTAAGGGCGTAGAGAATGGTGGGATAAGTTGAATACGAGAAGTGCTTGTTTCTGGATGATAGTTTCTCCTCAAA
>NW_028186523.1:2459618-2467029 GCF_003343005.1 Rhea americana
TCAATACTATCTGATATTTTACTTAGTTATCCTTCAAAATTAAATTTAATCGAGAAAAGGAAAGTCCAGCAAAGCAGACTGATATTCTGTGTTTCTGATGCTGCTCCTACCTTCCTTTCTGTCATCCATCCCTCCATACATCTTTTGGGGAAACTCCCATTGAATTTGGTGGGTCATGGTTTCATGTGTGGTTGCTATCTTAATGCTGTCTGTATGATACAAGCCTAGGCCATTAGTGTAAGGCTACTTCAAACTTTTTAACTTCTTTAGCCTCATTTTACCAACTGGCCCATGTAGGAATAACCATGTTATGGTAAAGATAGTGTCTTCTGTACTTGCTGTAACAGAAGTACCATTTTTGCTTAGGCTTTTTAGTTGATCAACCTGCAGTCAGGGGAACCAGCAGAACTCACTGATGCACGGACAGGACCTGAAATGAAAGCACATGAGTGGATGAAGTCAGCCAGCAGTGAAACAAACTAATAATACTTATCTATTGTCAGAGTACTAGCAAATATTTTATGATTATAATTTTTTGAAGGGTGCCAAGCAAAAACCTCTACAGCAATGCAGTGATACATGGTCTACTGCTGCTGCACAGCCATACCCTGCTCTGAAGGCTCTGTCCTTTGAACAAGGCCATATCTCAAAAAGAGGTGAAATTACAGGCAGAGGAAAGTAATTTACACTGGCATGAAGCAGTATTGTATTTTGCCACTGCAAGTACTATGCACTTTATGCTAACAGGAAGTATGTTAAGAGAAAGATGAACAATAAAAAAGCTTCTAATGCATTTATTATTGTAAACATACATGCATTATATTCAAACACTCAGTGTAACTTACTTACTGCCACAGGCCAATTAGATCATCTCCAATCACATGTGGAAAGAGCTCAAGCTAATCTAATTTGCCCAAGAATGCTCCATTTATTTCTGTGTTTCTGATGTTTTTATACCATTACAAAATGATCCCTAAACGTGCCCTCCAGTATGGAGCCTCTGTGCACTCAGCGATACAAGTTCATAGGACCATCCTCTAGCAAAGCAGTGATAACTGACCGTGCTTCTAAATCACTTTGCTCAATGACAGACATCTAACGCCAAATAGGGAACACTTTGCTCTGCACCTGCAAAGATTGCCACTAACATTCAATTGCAAGTAAAGTCAACCATTTACTGTTTATCAGAGGGGGGGAATGGAATAACCCTGATTTTCTTAGTTCTGTGGCTTTTGACCTGTCATAGTTTGTTAATCTCCTTYACTGAAGTTCAAGCCAGGTTGGATAGGATGACTCAGGAATTTGATGGTAATGTATGTGATCTTTTAGCTCTGAGTTATTTGTTATGCATTCAAACTCTAAACTATGCACAAAAAWCTGAAGCTATAATATTGTAAAGCTTTGAGGGAAAAAGAAAAACAGAAAAGCAGTAGGGCATGAAGAAAAGTCTGCAGTAATATTTGGTATCTTTGTTTATGTTATCTCAACAAGGGTAAATCCCACAGTGAAAATGGCAGTAGAGGAGACATTGGTGGCATTTTATTATACTATCCTTAAATGGATGGCTGTTTTATAGATGAAAACTTTGTTATATTTTATGAAAAATCTGGAGAGAATTTACAGATCCATCTTCCGATTCATAGGTAGGGGTGCAGACCACTACATAACAATTTGAAAGCTTGGGCCTTCTGACAGGAACCTTTTTTTTTCTTCATCTTTCAGATGGGTTACATTATCCCATTATTTCTATCTAGAGGCATCAGTGTTTATCATATGGATCAAGTTAGCCCTAATAGTCTATTTCTCCTCCTTGTCATCTTTACTAGAAGCATTCAATCAGTATACTCGCACAGTATGAACCAATAAGCTTGACTTGGGTTCTTTTCCCCTTCATATTTCTCTTAAGCTAAGGCACGTAATAYATTGTATTTCACTGTCATTGGGAAATGACATAAACATCCAGAAAACTCTTATGCGAGTTTATCTAAATATTTTTTTTGGTAAAACCAAGACTAGGCCTGTATCCATCAAAAAACAGCAATATTCACTGCCATGCGAGCCTCATTCAAGTAGTGTTCTGCAGCTGTAGTTGTAACTGCATTAAATGTCTTCAATAAAACTCTACTTCTCCCTGGAGTGATTGAAGTAAAACATAATATTTTAGTTATATACTGTATCTCACATGAAATGTAATGATCTGAACTTACAGTATGTTAAAACTCTTTGTCATGGCACCAACTGAACAGTAGGCAAGGTCTAGTGTATGTTACAGGACATTAAAATGATCATTCAACCAAAATAAAATCATAACCTGATTCTATCATAAATCTTGCACACCCCTGGTGGCTATTAAAATTCCACCAAAATTCACATGCTAACGATGTGATTCCAATCAATCCAATTTATCAACCTTGCAGGCTGATTAAAGCTATCACACCGTTTTGATTAACTCATTGCTGCTAGAAGCAGGATTTTGCAAAGTGCAACACAAAGTGGAAGCTTTGGCTTGCTTAACACTGAGAAGTCAATAGGAAACTATAAATGGAAAATGTCAGGCCCGATCATAAAAATCTCTGTGTTTAGTAAGGGCTAATCCTTTTTCCTCTTCATTTTGAAACATTCATCTGCTCAAGCAGTCAAATAATTTATACTCTAACCATTTTCAAACACCATTCATATATACTGTTCAAAGATAGGAGTTTCTCATCCATGCCATTTCCACTTCTTCTGCACTGGACTTCAGCCTCCTTCTCTTCAACAAAACAGGGAAGTGTCCATTTACAGACAGGGGGAAATAACTCCATTAATCACGGAAAAGGATTCTTTATGTAGAAAAAAGGCATGCTCCACACTTTTTCCACATAAAGACGTGATATTCATGTGGAAACGGCCTGAATTAGTTTTTATGAATAGGGCCCTTGGTGACTAATTCTTTTCTGGGGAGGGTAACAGGCAAATGTTATCCAGATGCATTCCTCTGGAATTATTCCCAGTTTCTGGAAGTGAAAACTACTGTACCTGTAGTACAATACRAGGCAGTCAGGGAAACTTGATACGAGTATAAATAATGCAACAGTGTTCCCTTCACTTCTAGCCACTGCYGTAAAAATCTGATCTCTTGTAAACATCTACCAAATGACCTTTCAGTAATTCAGTAATACCTGCACCTATTCACACATGTATCTGTGTGTGAGAGGGGAAAGTGAGGCTATGAGATCGTAATCCCACCTCAACAACTGAGTCAAACAAGCAAAGAAACTCTTCCAACATTGAAAACTTGCTTACTCTGATCAGCAAAGGGAAATACRAGGAAAGAGATCTTACTTAGTCTAAAGTGATTCTTAGAATGGACTCACTATACCCATCCTGCTTAAGTGATGTCAGCACAGTAATTTAGGAGACCAATGCTTCAAATAATTACAATGATCCTAGTGACAACGCTGCTACCCACAGTTTATTCATTATGTACTACCTTTCAGTCATAAAAATTAAGATACTYTTTTTTTWWWAAARKTTTTTTTATATACTTTTTTAAATAAAAAGTAATGACTGCTATGCTCAAAGCATGGACATGGGGCAAGAGGATGTGAAGTGACTTGCATAAGTCATTAAGCAAATATTTTCAGTGGCAGTGTCAAGGATTAGCAAAGTTAAGCATTAGTAAGCCCTTAATAAAGAAAGAGGTCTAAGTACAGACCAGCCTCTCAGTTTGTCTCCAGTGCAGAGATAAGTAGCTTCTTGTAACTGCTAAAATAGTTCAAGAATACTTCTTCAGAACTAAGAGCAAACACTGTGATCATAAAGACTGTCCAGCTATTTGTCAAATGAATAGGAAAAAAATAATTAATTTTACTTAAAATTAATAGGTAATCTATAGAATACAGTATTTTGGTGTCATCCATTATCTCTGTTTCTATCAATTCTCCAATACATGTGCTCTTCATAACCACGTGACTATTTGAAAGTGTCCAGCTGCTTTTATTACTATAACCTAGTATCCCCTCACCCCTCTACTACACACTGATGTATGTTTCCAATAAATAATATTTTTTATCTTTCAATATTACCCAAACCGCAGAGCAGCTTTCAAACATTCACTGTCGTATCTATAGGCTTTCACCAGAGAAATATCTTCTTCTTGCCCTACTTGTAAGTGTAGGTTTTCCTTCACAAAATAAAATYAGCTTAAGGCCTATTTCATGAGCAAATAGTACATCTCATATTTGTTTAATATTTTACCCACATCTTACTCCACTATAATCAAGCACCTTTGGAAAGTCAGGACTTCTGKTTTTTTTAACACTTTATAATTGCTTCCAGTAATTTATGAGATACTGGATTGTGATTGCTGTGCMCGAGTAGTTGTTTGGGATAAGAAGCTCTTTTTGGCACTTCTTTTAAAAAGATTTTAAAATGTATTGGTGACTTTCCTAACTGTAGCCATTAAAAATTCTGCATAGACCACAGCCAGTGAAGATCTGTACACCTTTGCAGAGGTTGTTTCATTCTATCAGAAGATATCTAGAGTAAATCTTTTCAAGATATTTCTGTTTCTCCATTGCCAGAAAGAATCTGGAAAATTGTCTTATAGGCCAGCCTACTCTTTAGACATTTGCAATTAGGGGATCCGTACCATTAGTGACCATCTTGCTCTCTCTCAGGGCTCCTGATGACTCACAACAAAGGGGGAGATAGGTTTAATTGTCTTGCAATAAGAAAATAAGGCATTCAAACACATTTAAAAATCATAGGATACAATCAAACAGTTCCAGAAGAAGTTCTGACCTAAATTTCTCATTAGAAAATGTGCAATAAGTGTTGTTTTTTGTGGTAGCGTGACAAGATACAGAGATTATCGGCACGTCTCTGTGACAGTCAGCACAACCCTGACTCCTGATTGCACCAATACTGAATAGCAGGTAGCAATAAGATCTCTGTATTAGATCACCATTCTCTGGAGAGTGTATTGGTAAACCTCWTCTGCTGTGGAGTGTGTGTTAGGATTTGCAAAGATACTCTCTCTATTCTCTTCACAGGTATATACCTACTCAGATTGTATAATTTAGATAAATACCTAGAATATTTGTAATTTAGGGAAAAAATCATTGCAAACCATATTTCTTCTTCTCTRTTGTGCATTCTCTGACTTGAAATTACCTACAGATGTTCTTCATTATATTTAATGTTCTCAAATGCAAGAATACCTGCTTGTTTACTGGTCAGAGCTCGTATGCTGTAATCTGACGAGTAAGGATGACTTCAGATTCACATCATATCATTTTCTCTGGAAGCTAATTGTTTTAATGCCTTTAACCACATAGCATTTTATTATATGCAGATTACAGCAGCTTACTTCTTTAACAGCCCCCAAAATCAATCTTTTGTAAATACACAAACTAAGGATGATTTACAGCCCATATGAGAAATAGTCTCTGTGTTCAGGCATTATTAAATGGACATATTTTTTTTCTGTGCAATATAAAAAGTGGGGAATGATCTATATGCCATATTTTAGTTCACCAGAGTAAATAGCTGTTCTATATTTCTCAGGAAAATTACGGAACATTATTGCCTAAAGATAGTAGATCTGCAAAGATGGCTAATCCTACAAAACACTTAAACACAGGTGTGGTTTTATTCATGCAATTCATGTTTATCATGCACTGAAGTATTTGCAAAAGTTAGACCTTCAGGTATTAGAGGCTGGATTTCTGGTACTTACTGAATGTGGGAGCCCACATCTGTGTGTTTTTTGAAATCTGTAGCYCAGTTCTCACAAATTTTGGCTCCTAGTTTTGGAGCAAGGTACTGAGGTGGTATATCTTTCCAAATACTCTTATTTACTAGAATATTGAACARGGTCCCAGTACCAAATGCCAAACTGGATGTCTTGAAATGTATCATAATTTTTTTAATAGCAACAGAAAAATTCTTAATACCTTGTGCTGATTGAAGGAAATGTTTTATCCTGATGTTTACTTGATTTCTTTTACCTTGTTCTTTTGTTGTTTTTATTTTGTTTTTAAGAACTGTTTTAGAAAATGACTGACTGATTTCCCTGAAAGGGTGATGCTACTGCAGCCATAGTCATCTGGGCTGGAGAAAATCAGCTGTCATATATGCTGTGAAATGAAGCAAGGGTTTAAAAAGGCCTTATAAATAGATCCACTCCTCACTAACATTAAAATGAATTCCTCCCCTTCTCTGACTTAATATAACCTGAATTTGACCTGCAGGGCATATTGCAAAGCTCATCTTTTTTTCACTCTATTTGAAAATGGAGGTATACAATAGCTATTGTAAAAGCAGGGCATTGATAGAGCAGGGAGGAGGATCAGTGTGTGAAGAGATGCCTCTTAAATTGCTGTACTCAGGAGGTATTTTCAGATTACATCAATGGCATTTAGACCATATGGAGAAATTGCTTTTTCACATTTGCAGGAATCTAAATAAATAAATAACCCTGTTGCATGAGCTACACACTATTATTTTTTTAACATTGCTTGTTACTAGCCTCTACAATGGTCCTCTTACAGTTGAGATTTCTGGGGTCAGGCAGTGATTCTGGCAGGGATGGTAAAATGCTCAATTTGTTAGGAAATATAAATAGGACTAATTTACTAGTATACTGTCCTGGCTTACAACTAACCCCTTTTCTCCTTTTTTTTTTTTTTTTTTTTTCCCTGTGGTCAAAGAGTATATCCATCTATGAGAGTGAGCTTCTCTTCGTTGTGTGCTGCGCACTTCTTAGGACTGCTAGTTGCGCGGCTCTGCCTGTTGAGCATTTTCACCATTCACCCTAGAACTGGCTTCGGCAGTGGCATCTCAGAAGCATCCTAGTAATGCTTCCTCATAGCATCCCCCCTGTTATTTTGCATAACAATCATGACAATCTGCTGATTAGTGAGGGCTGATGTTGACTACACTGTCAGCATGAACCAAAGAGCTGGCATGCACTGTCCCTAGAGCAGTCCTGTGAGGGAGATGCTAGAAATGGCACAAATGGTGTCAGAGTACCTGTTGCAGTGCTCGCTGCAACTGCAGAGCACCCCTTAGCTTCCCAATTTGACCCATCAACATGGCTAGCAGCTGTCTTTACTMTGCAGAGTCTGCTCCTTGTTCTCTGTCCCTGTCTCTGAGAGGACTAGCAAGCACCAAGGATGGCCTTGAAAACAACCACAGAATCTGGAACATGGTAAGTGTTGCCTGTAAAAAAAGGAAATTGGAGGGGAAAAAATTCTTAAGCTTTAGTAACACCCAGGCCATTAGTCACTATGGAATGTCCCACGAGCTGTAACGTTATGAAATCTGGCATCTCTTTCCCCCAAAAGATCATGATGTTCCATCAGTTGTGTGAACTGTACTGCTATGAATCATAGAATCACAGAATCAGTAAGGCTGGAAGGGACCT
>NW_028186523.1:2467669-2474229 GCF_003343005.1 Rhea americana
TGGCCACAAGGGCACATTGCTGGCTCGTAGTCAACTTGTCAT
Source organism: Rhea americana (assembly GCF_003343005.1). NCBI lineage: Eukaryota > Metazoa > Chordata > Aves > Rheiformes > Rheidae > Rhea > Rhea americana. The sequence goes on from NW_028186523.1 coordinate 2,467,712, forward strand.
CCACCAGCACTCCCAGGTCCTTCTCTGCAGAGCTGCTCTCCAGGAGGTCAGCCCCCCAGCTTGAACTGGTGCCTAGGGTTATTTTTCCCTAGGTGCAGGACTCTGCACTTGCCCTTGTTGAATCTCACGAGGTTTCTCTCTGCCCAGCTCTCCAGCCTGTCCAGGTCTCTCTGAATGGCAGCACAGCCCTCGGGTGTGTCAGCCACTCCTTCCAGCTTGGTTTCATCAGCAAACTTGCTGAGGAGGCACTCTGTGCCCTCATCCAGGTCACTGATGAAGAAGTTGAACAGGATGGGACCCAGCGCTGAGCCCTGGGCAATGCCACTAGCCACAGGCCTCCAACTAGACTCTGTGCCACTGATGACAACCCTCTGAGCTCTGCCTTTCAGCCAGTTCTCAATCCACCTCACCATCCACTCGTCTAACCCACACTTCCTGAGCTTCTCTAGGAGGATGTTATGGGAGACAGTGTCAAAAGCCTTGCTGAAGTCAAGGTACACAACGTCCACTGCTCTCCCCTCATCTACCCAGCCAGTCTCATCAGAGAAGGCTATCAGATTGGTTAAGCATGATTTCCCCTTGGTGAATCCATGCTGACCACTCCTGATCACTTTCTTTTCCTCCATATGTCTGGAGATRACATCCAGAAGGAGCTGCTCCATCACCTTTCCAGGGATGGAGATGAGGCTGACCRGCCTAGAGTTGCCTGGATCCTCCTTCTTGCCCTTCTTGAAGACTGGAGTGACATTGGCTTTCTTCCAGTCCTCAGGCACCTCTCCAGTTCTCCAGGACCTTTCAGAGAGGATGGAGAGCGGCCTGGCAACAACATCCACCAGCTCCCKCAGTACCCGTGGGTGCATSYCATTGGGGCCYATGGATTTGTGGATGTCTAGCCTGCCCAGAAGGTCTCTAATCCTATCCTCCTCAACCAAAGGAAAGTCTTCTCTTCTCTGGACTTTCTCCCTCACGTCCAGGTTCCGGGATTCCTGGAATTCACTGCTCTTGGCAGTGAAGACTGAAGCAAAGAAGGCATTCAGTAATTCTGCCTTCTCTGCATCCCTTGTCACCAGGGTCCCCGCCCCATTCAGTAGCGGGCCCACATTTTCCCTAGTCCTCCTCTTGCTGCTGATTCATTTGAAGAAGCCCTTCCTGTTGTCCTTGACACCCCTTGCCAGACTCAATTCCAACTGGGCCTTAGCCTTCCTCGCCTCATCTCTACATACTCTGGCTGCATTCCTATAATTCTCCCCTCTTCCCCTATAATTGTCCCCTCTTCCACAGTCTGTGTACTTTCTTGTGTCTGAATTTGGCCAAGAGCTCCTTGCTCACCCATGCAGGTCTCCTGCCCCTCCTGCTGCACTTCTTACTCATATCTTCTTAATCATATTGACTCTTACTCATGCACCGCTCTTGAGCTTGGAGGAAGTGATGTTTGAATACTAGCCAGCTCTCCTGGACCACCTCCCCTCTTCCTTCTAGGGCCTTAACYCAAGGGAGTCCTCCAACTAGGTCTCTGAAGAGCCCGAAGTCCGCTCTCCTGAAGTCCAGGGTTGCAATCCTGCTTGTTGCTTTACTTCTTTCCTGCAGAATCCTGAACTCCACCATCTCRTGGTCACTGCAGCCAAGGCTGCCCCAGACCTTCACATCTCTAACCAGTCCCTCTCTGTTGGTAAGGACAAGGTCCAGCAGGACACCCTTCCTCGCAGGCTCCTCCACCATTTGTGACAAGAAGTGATCATCAATGCATTGCAGAAGCCTCCTGGACTGCTTGTGCCTTGCTGTGTAGTCCYTCCAGCAGATSTCAGGGTGGYTGAAGTCCCCCAGGAGAACCAGGGCMTGTGATCWTGAGGCTACCTCCAGCTGTCTATAGAAGGCCTCATCAACTCTCTCTTCCTGGTCAGGTGGCCTGTAGTAGACACCCACAACAGTGACCCCCATGTCAGCCTGCCCTTTGATCTTTACCCATAAGCTCTCGACTGCCTCCTCCTCCTCCCCGCCTAGGCAGAGCTTGGTGCCTTCCAGTTGCTCTCTGACATAAAGAGCAACTCCACCACCTCGCCTTCCTGGCCTGYCTCTCCTAAAAAGCACAYAKCCATCCATGGCAGYRTTACAGTCATGTGAGCTAYCCCACCATGTCTCTGTGAYTGCAATGAGCTCATGGCCCTGCGATCACACACAGATCTCCRGCTCCTCCTGTTTGTTCCCCCTGCTGTGTGCATTGGTGCACAGGCTTTTCAAAGAGGTGGTCATGCCTGCAAGTTTCCCAGGAAAGGTGCACGGGGGTCCCCCATAGCCATGTCCCAAATGCACATCCCCAGCTGCATGCAYSCRTTGGAGGCCCCCTAACCCAACTTGTGTTTTGTTGTCTATTCTGTCTCTATGACCTCTCCTCCCCCCTCCAACCTAGTTTAAAGCCCTCTTTACTAGGCTGGCCAACCTGTTTGCAAAGGCTAATGTGCTCCACTTGGTGAGGTGAATCCCATCTCTCCCCACCAGCTGTTRGTCTTCAAACCATGTTCCATGGTCATAGAATCAAAAAACCCTGTTGCCAACACCAGCAGCATAGCCAGTTGTTGATTTGGAAAATCTTCCTACTCSTCCTCCCATGCCTCCCCCTAATCAGCAGGACCGATGAGAAGACCACCTGGGCTCCCAGACCCTTGACCACCATGCCCAAGGCCTTGAAGTCTTTTGGTTGTCTCTAGTTTGTTCTCTGTATCATTAGTAGCCACATGAAAGAGAAGCAGAGGGTAGTAGTCTGTTGAGCAGACAAGCCCTGGTAGCCTTTCAGACACATCTCGTATYCTCGCCCCTGGCAGGCAGCAAACCTCTCTAGAGGAGGGGTCAGGTCGGCAGATAGGCGCCTCTGTCCCCCTCAGCATGGAATCACCCACTACAACCACTCGTCGCCTCTTCCACGGGGTCACGCAAGGCACAGGGTCAGGCAGCCCAGTTGCTTCCCTTGAGGCCRGGTCTGGGTTCTCCTCATCCTGGAGTGCACTAAACCTGTTCTTCAACTGTAACTGCAGGTCTACAGGAGGATTAGGGGCCTTTCTTCTTTTGGTTCGAGAAGCAACTAGCTTCGAGCCTTCTTCGACAGYGCTGTGCTGAACTATTTCACTCTTCACAGAGTCCTCCAGCAACTCCCCTGCTGCAGGGGATTGGGACTCTGGGAGCAGCACGGTCTCTGAGAACGCCCTGTCTATCTCCTGCAATGCTCAGGTGCTTTGTGTACCAGCAATAGTACTAATCAATTCCATTTCAGTGGTGGTGTTAAAGACTCTATTCATGTCCCAAAAGAGAAYTATGCAGCTGTTCAACGCTTTCTTTTAGAACGTGTATGTGGGAGGTAGGTTGCATAATGAGACATAGCCCTATATTATGTCCTCATCTGTATGTGGGAGGGTTTGAACGAGCAGAAACATATCACAATTAAAAAAAGGCCTTGAAGAAACACCTTTTTTGGCTCATAGAAGAACGGATCACACGAACATTTCAAGATGTTTCTACAGCATCTCCAGAATAGCAAAACTCTTGATTTTCTTTTTAGCAAAATGGAAGTAAGTTTCTTCTGGGAATTCTATTTCAGTGAASCAAAGATCTATCTGCCAACACACATTACTGCTGCCTAACAATAACTATTGATAATCTGGGGTCATGCTGATACTTTGCAGATGATTTTGCTGAGGTCAGTACATCAGAGGGAAAAAAATGGGCCCTATCCCTGTAAGGGTACACCTGCTGACTCCGAATTTTAGCACTATGCTTTCTAGCCTAGATATGTATGCTTTGACAGGTCTTTAATATGCCAAAGAGTGAAGAAAAATAGGATATCAGTCGGTATCACAATTGAAATTTTACCTAGGAATAATTTTTTGCAATAAACCAAATGCACAGAAATGGTTGTTTCATTCTTTGTGGATTGCTTTTTTGTGTATCTTGCTCTTAATGGCCTTTATTCAGAGTCCTCCAGCTTCAGTGCACTCTCTCTATTTCTGAAATTCCTTTTTTTTTCAGTTTGTCAGGCCTTTTTTTCCTCAGAAACACAACAGCTCTCATTCAGATCTCTCCTTCAACTTGTGCGAAAATCCRTGCTTAAAGAAGTTCTTGGGCAGTGATCACCTCCTAAGTCCAGGACTTGCAAGGAGTTGTACTCATCATCTTTTTACTCATCTTTGATATTGTGTTAGTTCTCAAAAATAGCCAACAAAATTTCATAAAAACGCTTTAAAACACTTGAAGAAACTCTCGTTCACTCTTCCTTATAATATGTCTATTCTTGCTTTCTCAGTTCAAATACCTTTGTGGGATATACAGGTGACATTAATTACATTGTAACAAAAATGTAAAGAATTAAGTATATAAACATTTTCTCAGCCATCCAAATATATAGCCTGATTTTCAAAATTTAAGAGGCATTTCAACTAATATTAGGAGAAGAGATAAGCCAAAACCATTCCTAATTYTCATAAATAAATTTTCACTGAGTTTAACACATACAGGCTCTTCTATTTACTTTTGGACTAAATCTATATATCATAAATTTCTGAGAGTTTTCCATAGTAGAGGTTTTTTTAAGTGAAAAGTGGACTTTCAGTAAAACCAAAATTCATGAATGATAATTTTTATTTCTCCGAAAATTATCATTTTCACTTCTGCAAAATATTTTTAAAGGACAAGCTTTTCAGGTACTGAATTTGAAGAAATGTATTACCAAGATTAAAAAGCTGCTTGAAATGTGAAATGTAAAAAATTGAAATGTAAAATGTGAAAAAATTATCCAGCTGAAAGGATTGAGGTCTAGGATTTTAAATGACATGCCAGTTGTTACCCTGCCCCATGAAGAATGGAGTTCAAGAAAATGGTGCTTCTCAATAGGAGAAATAAACAGGACAAACTTCTGGTTTTGATATTTCAAAGCATTTCAAAACCTGCTTAATACCACTTAGAACCATGCGTATCACAGGATTTGGACAGAAAAAAATACCATCTTCATGATTTTGGAGAACAATTTTTGTATCTTCCCACTTGCTAGTTTCCTCAAGACATCGTGACGTCTCAAGAAATACAATTACATATTCTGGAGACTGAACATCTCCGTGTTTTCCTCACAGAAAACATTCAGCTATCGGCACATCACTTCAGCAGCGGGCCACGGCCCAAAGCTGCACCGTGCTGCAAGGCCCTGTGACAAGGGGCCTGGCTCGGYTCTGCAGCCTCCAGTGCTGGGGTAGAGCCGAGGCAGAAACATCACAACTGTATCCACGCTCGAGACCAGCCCGAGATCCACTAGGCTCGGGCAGAACATTCAATATGTTGTGTGCACATGCAATACTTCAAAGCCAAGTTCTGTGAATGAGGCATCAGGATACTATCTGAGACRCATATAAAATACACTAATGTGGATATATAGTTTTATTGTATGTTTTTACAATATTTTGTGCCATTTTCTGAATCAGTAAAAATGCCCTCAGCATTTATACGTTTTTCACGCTGCCATTTTTACATACAGGCACTTTCCTAGTACAGACTGACTGGACAATTTTAGTTATTGGTGTTTAATTTTTAACAAGGCTGTCGATCCAAAATACATATGCCATTAGTATAAGCTAATTTAAATAACATTGCCTGGTTTTGCAGGCATTTATAAAATTGGAAAATGATCTACATTGAAGTGCACAGCCTCCCGGCTGTCACATTATCAATACATTGAATTCTTTATGAATAATTTTCTATTTATCTCTTCTAGAGGTAATCAGAAAGGAGTCATTTTATATAAACTTCTCTTCACAGATGATTGATTGATTATAGAAAATGTAATTTCCCATCCTTTCCAAAGATCTAGTTTCATATGTAACTAAGCATTTAACTGTAATGGAAGCAAGTTGATTTTACTTTTCTCATGACAGAAAGGTTAAATCAATGACTTAAAGCTGAATGTTGAATCATCTTTTACTTCGGGTAGAGTTTCCTTCACAAGAACTCAGCTGAAAAGAAACCTTCTGAGAACATACGGCTTTTGCTGGTAATTTCAGTCAAAAATACTTGAATGAAGAAAGTGTGCAAGTATGTGCATGTATGTATGTATGTAGAGACCTACATGCAAGGATTCACCATATAAAATGTTACAGAACAGTAAAATGTCTTTATATTGGACATAACATACTCTCAGCTAGCCGGATACAACCTGTTGCAAACAGTGAGGCAACCCCTAAGGAAACAAGCAAAGCACGGCCTGTTACTTCTTACCCCTCATTCTYGCAGTGGCAAATACATGTGGATATCCAGCGGTTTTCAACTTGTAAAACAAGCAAAACGCGCAGAAGTCTCCCGAACTGAACGTGCTGACCAGCAGGGGAGGCTCCAGGGGCGAAGCCGGCAGCTCCCTCCTTCCTCCCACGCTCCTGGAGCTGGAGACGAAACGTCTGGGGAGGGAGACAGGCCTGCCGGAGGAGGCTGCCCCCCGCATGGACGGATGGACGGACGGACGGGTCTGGGGAGGGAGACAGGCCTGCCGG
>NW_028186523.1:2474389-2578447 GCF_003343005.1 Rhea americana
CGCATGGACGGATGGACGGACGGACGGGTCTGGGGAGGGAGACAGGCCTGCCGGAGGAGGCTGCCCCCCGCATGGACGGATGGACGGACGGACGGACGGATGGCTGGCAAGCTGCTGCCGGCCACCGGGCCTGCTCTTGGGCTTGCTTTGCTTCGTTTTGTTTTTCCTGCTGTGATAACGGACAGCCTACCCCTGCACCGCTTTCACTGACCCGTACACATTGTTCCCGTCCACTTTTTAAATATTTCGTGGGTCGCTGAGCACTCTAACAATTGACAGATATTGCGGTCATATCGTGATATTCGTTATCTGCTGTGCTTGAGGCATAGCTTCACCTCGCCAGCTGAAAATGGTTACGAACGTCGGTTTCTACCCGTGGAAGAAGTTCTGCCAAAACTGAGTAAATTGTAGCTCGGGCCTTTAGAGAAGAGGAGGGATAAGCAGTCCCATGTGATGAAATAGCCTTTCTTTGTCAAACATAGTTGGTTTCAGTTATGACTCAATAGGAAAAGACAGGTTCCTAAAGAAAGTTTCCACATTTTAGTGCCATTCATAAATATTTTAACTTGCTTTTACTTAATGCACGAATGAAAAAACCCATAAAGAGGATTTGACCTTAAACCCTTAATTGACAAAGACTAGTTTAAATCCTCTGCAATAGCCGACTAATGCAGCACCATTATGAATCATAAGGAATCGTAGCATGATGCATTCCCATTGTCACCGAACTAGTTAAAGCCAGTGAAGCATGACTAAATTGTTGTGACATTTTCCCAGCCCTACTATTACCTGTCAGATGGGAAAAAAATCAAGGCGTCAGGACAAGCTTCCATATTGATGTGCTTGCTGTTGATATTAATTGATGTAAATGGATAAGCTTGTCCATCAACAGTAACAAGCACATCTGCTCATTGTAAAAAAAAAAAAAAAAAAAAAAAAACTTCTTAACCTTCTGTTCTTTTCAGACTCCTTTGATATGAAAAAATACCCAGTTCTATACTCAGCAAATATGATGTCTATTGTGTTTATTTTTATATTTTTTTTCTAATTTGCTGACAAAATGAAATATGAACTATTCTGGTATTTCATGTTTTTATTCACAATGGATTGAGTTATATAAAGTAGGACATGGACAAATTACAAAAGCCAGAACAAGCAGGGTCCCTAATAGTCTTATATAACTGCAAACAGTCTGCATCTGCTTTAATCCATCATCTTCCTTACTACTCTTCAAAAAAAAAAAAATCTTCCTTTTTTTTCCTTTCTTTCTTTGTTTCTCTCTCTCTCTCTCTCTCTCTCTGTCTTTGATTATATTAAGTGAAAAGACAAAGTTTTCAATAGACTGAAAGAACAAAACTTTTCCTGAGGGTACTACAGAAACAGACTGCAAAGAATCCTTTGGGTTATTTCCTGGGTGAATTTACTAATTCCTGAGGAATACTGCATGTTGTGATACAAACAGAGCTCTCCTAAAGATCTTTCTCAGTACAGTACTTGTGACAACAAAGCCTGCTCATAAAAAGAACACATTTTTCTAAATGTCATGCTCTGCCCTATTAATATTTTTCTTCTGCCTAGTAAAAGAAAAGTAATAACAATTAAATGTACAATATAAATAATTATGCTGAATTCCATGTATTTTCATTCAGTTATGATTTGAGTTTAATTAGAAATGTGATGTCTCCTAACAGAAATAAAGTATGCACTGAGCATCRTGTTTGTTGTTTTGAAATCATATTAATGAAGGCAGCCAGTGCTGCAGACTATATTTAGCATTTCTGTTGATAGAAACAGGGAATAATTCAGAAATATCTTCATGTTTGTGAAATATTTACTGGAAAATAAAGCCAAACATACTGAGAGGAAGGTAAATGGAAATGTAAGCAAGGCAAACAGAAATACTTTCAATGCAGTGCAGAAGAAAACTGAGCTATCTTGAAGAGCAGCAAACTTACACATTTTTGAAAACCTAAATGGTACCATCATCTGATAAAAACCTTCTACTTATTTTCTTGTGTTTTATCTAACATAGCTATACTTCGCAGTCTGACTAATCTGAAAGTAATGCTGATGTCTGAAACAGCCTTGAATACTGATGAAGGGCAAAAAGATGCCAAATTAAACCTCAGCTCATATTCTCTTTGTTATAAGCTATGTTGGCACATGTCTTATTCCACAAAGGTCTTTCAGTCCTTCTGAGGCTGTGCCTACAAATCTAGACCGTATGCAGCTCCTGTAAATAATTTAAACAAAGAAAACCAGTTAGGCTATTGCTGAGATGAACGCTACTTCCACACTATTTCCTGGCAAATGAAATCCTGCTCTGAGGGCTGAAGGTAACAGTTAGTCCCTATTTATAACGTTTATACTCAAGGGAAAATGTCGAGGGTTTGGTACAGTCCAGACAACATTCTGACAAGTTTTTGTCTTCCAGGCAGAGCTCATAAAAGCAAGTTACCAGAAGGCTCTTCGCAATTGTTTAAGAGTTATTTAAAATAGCCAGGAAAATGCTAACTAACCCAAACAGCTCGTGATGCTAGATGTGGCCCTTATCTTCAGTAGAATCATTCTTCCATGTCAGGACAGGAAAACTGTAAAACATGCTGAAAAGACATTTTAGTGTGATATGTGACCATTCATTTCTCCTGGATCCTATAAGAGTATTTATTTATGAGATCAAAATTTTCTGTTCATGTAAGYGACTGAAAGAGCACCGATGCACCTCAACGACTTGAAGCCATTTACCATAGCAGAGAATATGGTCCAAAGCCCTTATATGGTAAAATATTTATATTTATTTAGTAGTTACTTTTTAGCAATTATGATTGAAATAAAAGAAAATCTTTCTACTAGGCCCCACTGAGACATAATATTAGCTGTAGAGATGTAATTCACATTGAATATAGATAAATAATGTCTTATTAGTTCTATTTTCTCTCTCTAATGGTTCTTAAGGATAGAATATTTTTCTTATRATTCAGAACTAAATTAGGAGATAACCCTTCTCAATATTTGATCTAAACSTAATGCAAGTTTGAAAATAGTAAAAATTGATAGGAAAGGATGGGAAATATGCATGACTGAAAAAGGTTAAAAAGAAAAGCATTTCTTATAACTGAAAGAGGAAAATGTTACTTTATACTCTATATATTTACATTTTAGTACAGGCACAAAGGAAAGTGTTTGCTTACCATTCATCTGTGGGATGATAACTACTTTTGGGGCAAATTTCAAGAATTAGCAGCAGCTGTATTAAATCCCCCATAGATACTACATAACAGATATGCTCTAATCAGAAATGATTCCTTCCAGGATTTGATCTTCTCTAAATATAAATCAAATAAATTATGAAAATTGGATGAAATAGAAGTTTTAAACTTAATAATCTTCTTATAATTACCAATTTTGAAGATATTTGAGCTTAAAACCTAAAACTGAATCATAATGAATATCCCTAGTTCTCAAAACGACTACTTGAAATCAGCAATAATATTATGATACTATTTAATTTCTACTTTGGAAGTTATATTTTAAAATATTGTATGGATAACATCACAATAACCATGGCAAAAATCATGTAGTTGTTGAGTGCCCAGCAGGTCACACCATGATTTATCTCAGCTCTCTCAGTAACTATTAACACAGTGGTCTAATCCTTTCATCATATTGATTCAGAAGTAACTGAACTGAATTTAGCRTTGCTATTCAGCACTAATATGTCATAACTGAGAGCAGAAATTGTCCTACTCTTTGCGTGTGTTTGTGTGTGTGTGTGTGTGTGTGTGTGTGTGTGTGTGTGTGTAAGTGTCTATGAACATAGGTATTATTTTCCAGTGAAGCCAGATCTACTCTTTACACAACCATATGGTTCAAGTCGCTAGGATTTATGGTAGCTATATATGTTAAATGTCAAACAAATTAAAAGACAAAAACTAGGGAAGAAAAACTTGCTTACTTRAATGAGAAACGTGGAAAAAAAACCTATGGAGAGAACTGTAACTTTTTGTAAACCAAGAATGCATATTTCAAATGATGGAACAATTCACAAATTCATGTATAATTTATCATTTTTCAGTAAAAACATTTTTAAAAGTCAAAACACTTCACACTGACATTTTCAGAGTGAAATGTTTTGATTTCTTTTTTATTTCAAAACAACTTTTCATTTAGAAATTTACTATTTTTAAGGATAATCCTCCAAAAATTAAATATTTTGGTCAATCTGAAAAGAAATTGTTTCCGAACAGAATTTCTTTGGGAATATTAAAAATATTTTAATTARTTTTTCAAATTAACTATTCCYTATCCATTTGGCTGCTGATCCAAAAATTCAGTTATTCACATAGCTCTCCTGTAGCATTGTTATAAGACTACCACAATAGGCTCAATAGCCTTTTCAGCTCCATTAAATGCATCTGAGTTAAGTATTTAAGCTTCCATCATCTGTATTACTGTTCTGTTAATGTTAATGTAGTTTGACCACAAAAAGAACTGCTGTCTGAAGAGGAATTGTATATTAGTTGTTGCTTTAAAAAATAGAAATTGGTAAAAGAAATAGAACTCATGTTTCCAACACTGCTTCTTTTCCCAAAAGCTTAACAGGAGAAAACATTAAAACAATCTAGCCACATAATAGGAATGAAAGGAAGCACTTGCATTTTTATATGGACATGCTGAATATGATTCATTTACTATGGGACTGAGGGATTATACTGCTACCATAATATGACTAGCACAACTCAGTTTGTAGTCAATGGGTCRTTCTCTTCTCTCCCTCCTAGTACGCAAATTTCCTGGCACAAAATTCCAAAATRAAGGGAAAGAAACAACCAGAGCACACAATTTAAGAAAAAGAAGCTGGCTTTTGGYTGAACTATTTCTAGATAACAAAGATCATTCTGACTGCAGTTTTGTCTGTCCTGTTCCACACCCACCCAAACAGATCAGCCTTGTATTGTAAGAGTCATATAGGAGCTCAGCTGAATTTACTCTAGGAGCATCCAGGCTGATACTTTCATGGGGCTCCATCAGACAGACCTTGGATTTTGAGCTTACTGAGGGGGGCATCGAATACTTATTAGGTGGACAGGTAGTGCCAGTGAAAGTATGAAAGTTGATACAGCAAGATTAAATTCTCTGGTCTTGCTTTTCTTAGAGTCTGTGTTGAAAGATATTGGCGAAGCTACAAAACCCACAAATTCAGCTAGCTGTATCTGCAAGTCACTGAACTAGGTAAATCTCTTGTCATTCTCCAATCTATTGACAGTGTTAGCACTAAAGAAACCAGGAGCCTTGMTACAGCTGCAGTTCAACCTAAGGCACCATGTGTTTCACCGTGTTAACAGGAAGCAAATGGGTAGGATGGATAGGTTTTGCATTCTGAAATAATTCTGAGGTGAAGAGGACATCTCTGCATTTGTGCCTGGTGGTAAAGAAACTGAGAAGCCTGCCTGTAAATTAGGAACATCTCTGCATCCTAAGCATTCTGCAGATTTCCCAGCTTGGTGTTCTAGCAAAACTTCTGAAATTGTTGCAAAGCATAAAAAGCAGAGGCCAAAAAAATTGCAGAGTGAGGAACAAGAGACAATGGGTTAAATCTTGACCAAGAGAATCAAATGTACAGGGAATCATCCAGCTGCACAGGYTTGAAATAAGATCATTTCAAAGCTTATAAGTGAACCTGATGCTGCCCTTTAATGTGCCACTAAACAATTCATAAAGTTCATGGTTGGAGGTGACCCCTGTTACTGTGCTCCTTCTTGCCTGTGTTTCTAGGAAAAAGCTATTGCACAGCTGTAGGAAGCTCTGCCTCAGAGTTTTGTTTGAAACAAACTAAGGATTATCATGATGACAGATGTACTGACTGCAAGCCTAAAAATGTATTACATATCAATCAGTAGAGACTGGGATCTCTTAGACTGGGAGATCTTCAAACTTCCACTTTCCCTGTGATCAGACTCTTCATATTCATTTTTTGTTTGTTATATAAAAGGTTTTAGACTGATATGAGATTAATTCCTTGCGGCAATTGTAACAGATTTGTCTATAATTTTTCCTAATGTTTTGAAACCAGATTCATTTTATGCCAGGAAGCATACCGATATAATGTATGTGCTAGAGCAGCTAGGGGTTACAAGATTTTCGTGATCCATTTGGCCTTTCATGTTCCATAGGAAGATCCCGTTTGTTTAGCAATTATACTTTATCTGATAACTGGGGTGCTAGCAGTTGTTAAGAAAAACATGCAAGACATTTATCACTTTCATGGTGCCCCAGAATACTCTAAGGCAGTTTCAGCAAAAGCATTGCCTGGAGCAACAACTCCAAATTGTGAGGGCTCTGCAAGGCTCRGATGCTGTGGGTATGAAGGTGATGACGGGTGAGTGCTACCACAGAGAGCAGAGCTCCTAAACCACCAGCAGATGCCTGAGCATACTGCAAAGCACAAAATCAGTCAGGAGGCTGCTTTCTCTTACACTTATTGAAGTACTTATGCCACACTAATGAATAAACATGAGTAATTTCAATGGCTGTTCCCAAACTTGATGGTTCAAATGGTGTAGATATTTGCATGTGCATTCAGTTAGGGTAGTATCTGCAAATATAAAAATTGAAATCAAGTTTGAAACCCAAGGAGTGACATGGAGAGAATATGTTCCTAATCTGCTCCTCTGCTCCAGAAATGAGCTATCTGAAAGGGGAAAGGGACAAATGTTGCAAGCTGTCAGTGATGTCATGTAAGAAATTCAGGAGACTAAAGTTAGGTTAAATTAGTCAGTGTGAACATGCTCCCAAGAAACTGCACTGTCGGTAAGTGTAAGTAGATCTCTAAAATAATATTTTCTTAAACAAAGTAACAAACATTCTCTTTTCATCTGTACTTCTAAACACATACATATTCATATTCTTTTTTAAAGAGTTTTCATACCTTATGAAATAGAATTCTTTCATAATAAATTACAAGAATCAAACAATAAATATTAACTGACATCACTAAGATCATCACCAGGAGCACTGGAAATAGCCAAATGCAAACTAATGATTTCTGAAAGCAAAAGAGGACATAGTACCTGGAACTTTTCTCATCACTTCTGTGTGAGAAAGGATTATCCCATTTAAATTTGTCTCTATAACAGTAAAAATGCATTTCTGTTTCATCATACAGAAATGCCAAGCTCTTTGGTATAGAAATAACTGAAGTTACCAGAGGCCACAAGATACATATAAAGTTTCTTTTTCAATATAACTGTATGTAGCAGTGTACTATATGCATGGCCCTTGGTGGTATCTTGGTATTTAGTAGTGTTACTATAAGCAGAACTGCTCAATGAAGTCCAGTGCAGAAAAAAAAAAAGTGCAAAACAGAAGCTTTCCTAAATTATATTTCAACTTGTGCCATTTGTACCATTTACTTTATGAAGAACAGAACCTACTGGAGTATTAATGATGACAGGTAAAATTKAATTTGCTGTGGCAGCAACTCTTGTTTTGACCTACCCTACACTTAGCAGTGGCCACCGGAGGAACGGATGGCACATGCTGTCGGCACTTCTGTATCACAAAGCCAGGTCTGGATTGGGAATGTTAGAGCAGCTCCAGCCATATGAAAAAAATGCAATCTCTCTAGGTATAGTTAGCATTATTTAAGAGCTAGATTTGAAGGCAAAAATATCTCTAGCACATTTTAAAAGAACTCCACTCTTTTCTTCTCCCTGCCAACTAATCTGATTTTATCCTATTTTCTTCCTCTTTTTTCCTTTGTTGGTGTAGATGGAGTGGCATGGTAACAACATCAATAGTGATAATGATGATGCGACAAAATACACTGTAAGTGTGCATTTTTAGATTGATTTCAAATGCTTAATCTGTTCTTGTTTGGATACAAGGCAACTTTGCCTGCTTCTACAGAACATTCGAGTCCACCCAGTTTTAGGAACTACCTGGCGCTAGCTGTCAGTCYTTTATATGGTCAATGGAAAAATAAGCATCTCCAAGAAGCCATTTAGTCATTTAAATGTTTACTTTCAATGTAATAGTATTTGCATAGATTTGTTTATTTTGGTGTAATCAGTGGTATAATTTATTATCCTGTAGGGAAATAGCAAATCATGGGCTGCATGGAAATAACAAATCCAATAAAGGGCTGTATCCTAAAACTGCACAGGTACAGTAGCAGATGATGGTAAAGGTGGCTGAATTTGAAATGTAGTGTCAGTAGTGAGCATGTGGCCATTAAACGTCTCCTATTTTCTATCCTCTCATGCCAAATATATTTTGGTGCTAGACATTTCAGCATATAACTGACCTTTTTTGTTCTTCTGGAGATGKAATTTTAGACTAGGTTAGTAAGTATTCAGCTGAAGCCATTTCTGATGTCTGGACTAAAGAGAATTGTAACTCCAGCTGTCAGCTTGCAGCAGCCAATAACATACCAGTTTGCTTGGAAAATTTACCAATTTTAATTAAATATTATGTATACTGGTATTATGTATACTAGCATGTGTGAGCACTGCGCTTAAATAATGCTACATCCAGATTTGTGTTCTTTACCTTAAAAGGTTGATGCAGTCCTACCTTTTGTAACAGAAGGTAGAAAATAGAGTTATTTGTTTTTTTTTTCTCTCAGATTTCCAATATATCAAGGTTTGTTTACTTGCTTGCTTTTTTCCAAACATGCATCTACTCAGGAAGATATCTAATTGAGGCTGAAAAAGCTTTCTGCAAACTTACCTGCGATGTTAATCTACAATTGTTATTTTATGTTTGTGTATGTATGAGTTTACATCTATACACACACATATGGCTGAACATATGCTTAGGACAATTAAAAGACAATATCAAGCAAAAACAAAATTCAAGGCAACTCTCCCTTTTTAAGGTTCATTTTAACAGGTGCTTTGATTTGAGTGGGAATATTTTAGAGGCGTTTTACAGAAAGGAAAACCAAGTAACTTTTCAGACAGGCAGAGGTCTTTGTCATGCCATTTTAATTATGCACTTCTTTTATGGTTCATCTGTGACATGGTTAACACTTACACAGCCAAATAGGACAAGGAGTAGAAATTTATAAAAGCTGGAACACTCTGCCTTTAGATCCTGCTCCAGTAAGTATTTCTACTTTATCATTATCCATTTTTATTTTTTTTATGCACAGCTATAGTGAATAAGCTGGCAATATGCAACTTCTATAAGGATGTCTTAATCCTGACCTGTGTGAAGCGTATCAGAACAACGGTGGGTATTTCTAATCACACTATAGCAAACAGCTTTCTGAAAGTGGCTGTCACAGCATGTCACTTTGTCATATTTACAGGCACACAGGTATTTGAAGCACCCCAAGGTATCTCTAAGTAATTGGCATTATGATTGTAATCCATTGCTAGCTATGAATTAAATATCTAAACAGTTTTGGTTAACAAACTAATTATCCTAGTGGCAAATGGTATCTTTAGCTTATTCAATGAGCTAGAAATAGAACGGAGGCTAGACATTGCTGTTCCCAACAAAACTAAGATTTTTTGTTTGAACGTGAAAGGCAAACGAGTTAAGATGCATCTTACTGATCTACATSGTAGACAGTTTAAGGCCCCTCACCTAATCCAAGTCAGTCAAAAGAATCTATGCATTCAATAAGTAGTTTGTGGCGAGAGGGGTGTAGTAGTGAATAAAGAGGACAGTAGGAAGAGTCTGACACTTGAAAGGTCTTTGACAGCCTGTGGCCGATTGCTGATAGTGGCTAGAATAGACTTATTATCAGCCTCCGTGTATGTTATCAAAATGAACAGTGCTTTTTGAAAACTAAAATGTATGAAAATAAAAAGTCTCACACTCTGCATTTTTAATAGATTTACACTAAAATCCACATTTTCAAAAATTTTTTAAATTCTCTGTTTATAATGTATTTTTTAAAAATTTTTCTGTGTAGAATAGACACTATCAAACCATAGTATTATTTAGGTGTAGTGTTATAGCTACTATTTAAGCTTATATGTATAAAATCAGAATAAGTATTTTTATTTAAAATAAGGAGTTTGGTAAACGGAAAGAAAAATACAAACATCTTTTTTTAACCTCCTTTTGTTTGTTCCTTTGTTAATATCTTGCTCTGCTAGGTTTACAAATCCTAAATAAATAGAAATTAGTGCTCCTTACTTTGCAGTCCATTTGCTTTAGATGTTTGCCTTGAGGGACATTTGTGTATTCTACTAATGGCTGCAGCAGAGTGCTGTCTCATTTTCATTCTGGCAAAAAAAGGCCGTTTCCATGGTTACAGTTTCATTTGCTAGAGAGAAACTGATGGCTGTTAGTGATCCCATCATAAGCAACTTCTGTCAGATTTCTTATCAAGTAGACATATTTTGACAAAGTGAAAGATAACACCATAATAAGAGAACTAAGTTGCTACTCTRTGTAATGAACCATTTAGCATTAAATGAAATGTGAAACCACATTCCTAAGACTGAAGGTGGAGAGGAAAAAGTAATATTTATAATTTACAAAAATAAAAATATTCAGTGCTGGAATAATGATAGCCTACTTGCTTTCTGTTGTCAAGGTAAATCTAGGAGCATAACATTGATTTATATTTTAGGGTCACATACAAGCCTTCAACCACCATCTATTTCACAGAAAGGAAAGGCTGGGCTGCATGGAGCTGTAATGACTTCAGATTTTCCTGCGTTTGCCCATTTAGCTCGGTACGGCGCAAGGCTGAGCTAAAGGCTAAATGCAGGGCTACTAGGTCATCCCCCTGCCCCCCATCCCCAACCCAGGCCTATAACACTTGGTCTGGCATTTTGCCCCACAAAATACCTATTATCTCTATGAAAAAGAAATACTTCAAACTTCAAATTCTGGAACGGACTGACCAAACCCTTTGTTCCTGCGAGCTGGGCCATGACTCTGCACCACACATAAGATTTATCCCAAAATGTCCTATAGTGGAGAAAATGCCTATTGGAGCCCTAYGCAACTGGAGGTCTGGAACTTCAAATGATTATCAAAGGGAAGAGAAGATTGTATACTGCTTAATTTTATAGAGTTTTCTGTATTTTGAGACTTTCAGTTTTTGTACAGAGACTGTATGGGCTGGTCTCCAGGCTTTCTTGGTTCACTATCTCAAGGAAAGCTAGAATAAGGCAAAAAAAYGTAACCAACAAAAAAGGAGAAAAAAGGAGGGAAACAAATAAGTACACTGAAGTATTAGAAYAGGAAAGAAATACCATGAAAAAATTATCCCAAGAACTTGGGAAAGAGAATTAAAATAACAAAGAAAAGAATTCTGAAGAATTCTCAGGTAAAATTAAATACATATATATTTTACATAACTTGGATACCATGGGGCTTAAAGATTTGTAGAGTATGCATGTCTTAATGCATATCAAGCTTTTCTTCTTTAGTCTCCTCTATATATCTCTATCTACTTATAGCTAATTGTTTCAAATTTAATCCCACCTCAAGCATAGTATCAGTTCATTATTGACTTTCACTTTGTGTAATCATTTAACTCTATACGTGATGTGAAATGCTATCAAATTATGATAGTGTTGGCTGATTCTTACCTATACTGAGGGTTTTTTAATACTTCTCCAGCACATTTGGACATGGGAAGTAACTCTTTAATCAGTTTTATGTAATTCTATATTACCTTGCTTTGGAAAGGGAATTCAGAAGAACTAGCAAAGAGAGCAGTAGTAATTTAGATTTATTTCACTCTCCCTTCTCGCTCTAGGTGTACTCTGGAATTGTAGCTATATGTGGATCTGAATTACTTCCAAAAGACTACAACCCCCCAAAGGCACTTCTGAGAAAGAAAACCAGTGGATACACCATAGATTAATCTTTAATTATTTATTATTATAAATGTTGCGTACTTAGCAGAGATTTAAAAGTGTTGATTTCCTTACCCTGACTTGTATTATGCTTTAGCAGGATGTAACTATGAGGTACACATTCAGCACTTCAAATTGCTTTTGCCATTGAAAATATTACAGCCACAGTGCATAATGGAAACATGGGTGTTAGAAAAAAAAATGAGATTAAGCTCAATCTTACAAAGACCTTCAGAACTTGACCCTGCAACGGGACCATTAAAGTACTAATATATGTATAGTCCTAGAAACTTCATGTGAATTGAGGAATCCATGTCAAAGTTTGTGAATGTGTGACTGCAGCCAAAACCCACTTTGCAAGTCTACTGCAGAGTTACTGTTTCTTTCATAATAGCTAATCGTTAGTTTCTTGTACACTGAAAGTTCCTGTTGCCATGAATCTAGGATCAGTCCCTCTGTAATCATGCTTTTAACAAGCAAAGGATYGGATCTTCTACAGCAGTTGGTGCTGGCCTACTTCAAGTTCCTCTGAAATTAATGATAAAATTCTCTCTGATTTAAATTTGTGCAGAGTTAGTCCATGGCATGTGCTTTTGAAAAATCCCACTCCACRTGGTTTACAAAGAGGTAGTGCTAAGCCAAAGACGCTGAAGCAATCTGTAGCTTTCAGATGAGATTTCCAACGTACATACAATAACATCAGTGACACGGCCACTGTATGCGTAGCACTCTATCAAATTCCATGAACTGTAATACCATATTTCTGAAGCTGTGGAAACATTAATATCTATGTTTGCATTGCAGCTGTGCTTTGCCACAACCTTGGGAATCTACCTGCTTGTGACTTAGACGGAGGCTGCGTGAACGTGTCCACAATCCGAATAGCGGCTGAGTGAGAAAGGATGGGGAACCTGGACAACCAAAGAGCTGTAACTGCAACAGGCAGTGCTCCTAGAGRGAGATACAGAATTCTTAATGTCTCCAAGGTATCTAAATCAGACAGACAGATAAACAGATAGACAACACATAATTACCCCAGAAAGACTTCCCTGAAACATCAAGTTTTGGATAATCTTACTTCCTTTATTTTTTTCCATAAAAATGAACTTTAGATGTTCATGCTTCTGTATTTGCTGAAGCTGCTGTTGTGTGGAGCACAGAATTGGCAGATGGAACTAGTCCTTCTACTTTTTATCTCATACCTGATGTTTAACGTATTTTTTTTTCTAGAAAGAATGGAAGAGAGGATTTAATTGGATTGCCAAGATTACCAGAAATGGAAAACAAAAATGAGCCTTTTTGTCAGTACGATCAAAACACCTAAGTGATTTATGGCCAGAGTTGTCACTGTGGTTCAGTCTGTCTTAGGTATCTAAATGAGTGGCCTAATTTTCAGCAACACTTGCACTCACATGGTCTCTAATACGAACAGCATTTGTTATGTTGTCAAGTCCCAGGARTAGACAGAACTAGTATTTAAGTGCCTAAGAGTTTTAGATATTTGGCTTTCAATAGGATTTGAGCATTTGATTCCCATCAGCTCTTTCACAGAATCACAGAATCACAGAATGGTTGAGGTTGGAAGGGACCTCTGGAGATCATCTAGTCCAACCCCCCTGCTCCAGCAGGGTCACCTAGAGCATGTTAGACAGGGTTGCATCCAGGTGGGTTTTGAATATCTCCAGAGAAGAAGACTCCACAACTTTTCTAGGCAACCTGTTCCAGTGCTAAAAATCACGTATATTTATTTGTTAGTGTTTCAATCTAAGATGCCGAGTCACCTCCTGGTACCAAAGATCTGCTTGAGCAAATTGACAACTGTAAGCAACAACTAAAACTGATAGCTTCATAATCCTGCTCAATAYTGGGAGAAAATGGCCATTCATTCTGTCTATGCTGAATGAAGGACTTCTCATGTCTCAGTATCCAGTATGCTACTTGTGTGGGAAAAGGAAGGTTCCTGACTCAAGGCAATTCCTGTTCAAATAGTAAAAGCAAATGTTGCAGCATTAGCAATATCTAAGAAATCCTGGATCTGGCAGATGTGAAAGYCTTGAAAACAGAATTGGAGATATTCCTTCAAGGTTATATGACAATTACTAAGCTGTGCAGCATTCGAGTGTTTTCTCTGATCACAGCTAGTGGCAGGGTACAGCATAGGCAGGCAGGTATCTCTTAAGGGACAGGTCTCATCCTACATAAAACTTAGAAATCATTTTTCTGAAATCCATGTTTAAATCACAAAAAGCTCATGCACTGTTGGAGCCTTGGTGTAACATATTTACACAGTAATTTGCCATTTGACAAATGCATTGACTTGAGTTTTCCTCTAGCCCTATCTCTGCATTTGTGTGACAAAGGGAAGGGAAGAGCAAATGTAGCAAAATTYGTATCAGGAACCATTCCCAATGAAGCTAAGCTGAAATGGATACTGTTTAAAGTATTCTTCTCTGAAGGTATTCTCCATTTCATGCTGTCATCTGAATTTTCAAGGTATGGATTTAATTTTTCTGTTCCAAACTGATCACAGAACCGATGTCTTAAGAAATATTTAAAATGGATGATATTAAAAAATAGATCAATAGATACCAGAGCATACTGTTTTGATAACATTAAAATCACAGGCAACAGATATTTAGTCAAGGAGGATGTATCTGTTAATATCACATATACCACGAATTACAAATGCTTCCCAGCATTGTAGAACAACTCTAAGATTAGACTACAAGGCAGGAGTATGAAAGGTTTCAAAAGGCTCCTGCAAAGGGGGGTGTGTAATGTGTGTTTCTTTTTTATATAGTATACAGCAGCTACAATTTTGAAGCAAAAACTCTTTCCAAAATCTTTCTTATTGAAAACATCACATGTGACATTTCCACATTGTATAAAGAAACTCCTTTTTTCCTCTCTCTCTATTCAGGAGCTTCAGCAAAAATTACTCTTTCCTTCAAACAATTACAAGCTTAGTAAGTTAGAATTTTCCAATGAGAAAATGAAAATTTCCCAGGCAGCTTTAATGTAATTTTTTTTCCCCTACTTCAATCACTCCTGGAGTGGAAGAAAGCATTTAGAAATGTAAAGCAATACTGCACAATAGTTCAGTGACAGGAAGTGAAAAATAATGTATCTTGTGGGGAAATTACTRTTACCTAATTAGACAGGATATTGTGACATAATTAGTTTATGTTTGCTCAGTACTTAAAAAAATGCAAAGTTCTTTATAAATGCTAACCATTAATATTTAACCTAGGCATATATAATTAACAAAAGCCAATTTAGGCAAAGCATTAGAGCTAGTTAACAACCCTACTTTCATGAGAAGTACTATTCTAAATTTTCCTAAAATATTAGAACCTTGTTTTTAAGAATGAAATACAGAATCTGTACAGTGTCCTTAAATATTAAAATAGGAATTCAAGTATTTCTCTAATGAAAACATAACCCACAGAATATCATACTGTTACTCTTTTCTTAAGCACTTGTGGGGTTTTTTTTGGAAGKATTCCACCTAACCAAGTCTTACTTGACTTCTGGAAGTTAATGAGATTATGTTACAGAGCAGTTTGGCAGCAGACTGAGCGGCCCTCACTCCMTTTCCACTGTCTCAGATAGAAGCAACTCTGCGATGTCACTGTGGTCACATCAGCATGAACCACTGCAAATGAGAATGGAACCAAGCTTATCAGGTCCAAGTGAAATACGAAGTTTGGGATCTGTGTTAGGTAGTGAAATATGAGGGCAGTCAGTAACAATCTCTGCTGATTTTAAGAAAAGTCCTTCTTTTYATTTAAACAATTAAAGTTTAATCCAAAAAGCAGAAAAAAAATCTTGACTTGCAGAAATGAAGTAGCAAAGATTTGATACTTAGAGGTTCTATTTTTAAGCCAAAAGAAACTTTTATGATATATAGTGTTTATATAAAGAATAATGACTTCTGCTGTTTCCGTCTAGCTACTCTGTGTAGCTTTGCTCCACTGCAAATTTTGCTTGTTACATGAACTTTAACACCACATTTAATAATAAAAATATTGTACAGTGTTTTTTGTTTTGATTTGTTTTCTTCAAATAAAGTTTTAAATTTTTGTTTTCTGTGAAGAAAATCTGATGCTCAAATACAAACTGCCATAAGCAAAATTAAATTTTGTGGTTTCTACTGTAGGAAATAGAGAGGTATTACTCTGCTGGCAAGAACATCCTTTAATCTAAATAAGATGAACAATATCTGCATATTTATTAAATACTGAACTGGTGAAAAAACAAGTTTGAAAAGTCTTCTTAATCAGTAGGATTAAAACACAGTCTCAAAGGACTTACATGCATGTTATTTTACTGAGAGATTGCACAAAACACTCAAAGTGGGACACGAATAGAAGAAAAACAGRGTGAGTAGCAAAAGAAATCCAGCCATGACACATATTAGTGTAATGTGAGAAAGTAAAAAAGCAACAAACAAAAATAGATATTCAATGAAATCAGTGCCTGGAAAGCTAAGGGAACAAAATGTGCCTAATGACTGTCCTGCAAACCTTTACTTAGGCAAATGTTCTCTGTTCATGCAAACAACTCTATTTTTGTTAGCCGGACTGTCCATGTAAGGATAAAATTTTGCAGTCAAGTTCCTAAAAGACTTGAGTATCCTTGTTTGCTTATTCTTGTCTGATTAGTACAATGTAATCTGCTACTTCTGTTTCCTCATCCTGGGAGACTCAAGAAAGTCTTAGCGTTAACTCCTAAGATCCGTCAGCAAAGTATATTTGCAGTGAATACATTGAGGAAGCATCCTCAGCTTGTTTTGAATGAGCGTATATCCAGGCTTTTTTCACCTATTAATTGAGGATAGGACCCTTTAAATCTCTATCCATTGGGCTTGAGAAACAGAGCAACCTTATAAATCATTTCAAAGCGAGAATCCAGCTAATACCAAAGATACCTCCAAAATATTCAAATTTCCAGGCTGACATCGACAAGTTTTGTGTACCAAACCCCAGAGATTGCACACCAATGTTATTTTTTAAAGTAGTGTTTTGGTTTTCTGGCCTCGTGGCAACTTTTAATAAATGCATACTTTCATTCTACCTGATACATGATGTTCTTTTAGTCTGAAGCTTAATTCATTATAAACTATAGAAATATGCAGAAAATGGAGACACAAACCAAGTGGTCTTAACAGATGTGATCTCATCAGGGTTCCATTTGTTAAAGGAAATCATTGAATATTAACTAAAAGTTAATTAGACCTAATTGCCAATTAGAAAGAAAAAGTAATTTGAAACTACGCACTGTCAGGGTCTTATTATTACCTTTGAGAAGCATAAATGTTGAAGAGGGCCCTAAAGTATGTTACCTTTCCATATATCAGTCCTAGCATGCTAAGTGCGTTGCTAAATTCTGATTCATTAAGGAAAATCCCACAAATCATTGTATCTACCACAGTGGAAGTCTCAAAAGATTCAAAGAAGGAAACAAACAACTTGCATAAAAATAGAAATAGTGAAGGATTTCATTCTTTAAGGGGGAAAAAAAAACTTTTATTTCAGTTTAGTTTTCTGAAGTTCATCATTTTCAAAATGGGTGGACACTAGACTGCTTAGGGGTACAGTGTTGAAAGTGAAAGGTTTACCTCTGGACTTGTAGAAATACTCCCATTCATTGCTCTTTTCTCTCATTCTAAAGCAAACTCAAGATCTGATGCAGATGTCCCAGTCAGTCAGGGGGGAAATAATGCAAAATGACAGACTGAGAAACATACTTTGGGGCACAGTTTTTTAATAACTTGGCCCACATTTTTTTCAAATAAAATGCTATTTTATGAAAAGTAACTCTATAGACAGCACAAGAAATTRAAACTTACCTTTGAAACCAAGAACAAGCACAAATAATGCCAGGCAAAAACCTGTGCCTACCTAATCATTCTTACTCTTGAAGGACCCTCTTTTCCTAAACCAGTTCCAACACAGCAAATTTGCCACCACCTTAGTGAAACTTTAGCTGTGATCCCAACACACTGGGCTGGTTTTGAGGTTCTTCAAATAAGATTATATCATATTGTCTAAAAAAATAAGAATTGATGGATATCTCTAGGCWCTTTTCACTAGCTTGGTGTTCTGGATTCATATTAGTGAGTGCACCTTTATTAAAAGAATTATTAGTCCCAGTCTTAAGGCATCTGTGGGAAAGTTTTAAAACAAAGAAGAGAAATTCACATCTCATGTCTCTTTATGAAATGAATGACCTATCAAGACAAAGGTGACATGTAAGGTCTTTCCCATACTTCTAYACAGTAATACTATTTCTACCCTATGGATTTTGGGAAATAGTTAATATTGTTCTTTAGAATCACAAAGAAGAATATCTTCTTGTTCTGGTTTTTGAAAACTCTTCTTAAACTGACTGTTTATAATCTGTCTAAGCTTTCAGTACTATGATGTTTATTCTTAAAGGACAGTTATTGTCAGATGCCTGAGCTATTCCTTAGTAACCACAAAGAAATTCTGTGACAAAGAATCTAACCACTTCTGTATTTGTTTTACAGCTTCTGAGTAGAAATACAAATAAAAGAGCAAAGAATCACTAAGAATGAAAGCAACAATAGAAATAATATTTAGTGAAATTGTTAGAGATAAGTAGGAGAAGCAAAAACTCCCCTATCAATACATTGCGGGAGATTGCCTTACAGAATCTGTCTGGTTCCATAAATACCAGAAATACAGAGACACTTCCAAAGCATATTTGGTTTCTTCTTTTCTCTTCTTGTTTCATGCTATGTGCCCCCATTCAGCAGATATTTACTTATCTTGCCCGAGTACTTACGTTACTCTGTTGATCAAAAATATCTCAAGAAATCACAAAGCATGTTCTGATAAAGCCTTTTCATTCTATGAAAGTATCTGCCAGGCTTTAGATTCATTTCAAATGATACAGGACACTCTAAGGTGGAATGGAAAATGAGAAGCCAGAGTACTTCTACACAAGAAAAACTTACCCTTGTCTTCTGGAAAGCAAGTTCCAAAATTTATTCCTTAACAGATTTACAATGAAGATGCTATTCAGAGCACAGAAAAAGTGCCTATGTACTTATAACAATAACCTTARCAGATAACTAGCAAAGTTACCTATGAGACAACCTTATGTGTAACTGTCATTGATCTATACTGTTACTTTTTTGTTTGTATTACACACATTAGACTTCCCATCTCAAAAACTATACAGAAATTCCTAACCAACCAGCATTTCACAACTATTGCTTTTTTTTTTGCACTTGACAGGAAAATTTGACCTTTTTTGTTGCCACTGTACAAGCCTCTCCCTTGTCAGCTAATAGAAATCCATTATCTGTTAGTAATACGGAGTCTGTGGCACAGAGCCATGACTGCTGCTTAACCCTTCTGTGCTGTTCCTGCATCGAGCACAGGTCAAGCTTGAAATGCTACTGTATGTTCCTCCGTGTGAAGACTACATCTTTTTGTAAATAGTCATGACACATTGGATAGCACAAATTATACATAATAACAGAGGAGGCGAGAGAACGGAGATATGAAGCATTAATTAATCAATTAATTAATTTCATGCCCTTTGGCAATATTACTGCTAGCAGTGATTTCATGCTCACCTGGAAGTGGTTATATTATTCAGTAGTGGAAGTTATTCCTCCCACTGTCAGTGAGGTCTGAGGCTCGCACAAAGAGGAGCAAAAGTTTAAGAAAATGCCTCCCTCTTCAGTATTTTTTTTCTTGGGCCACTGTTGATTTCTAAATTGAAAGTTTAAGATTTGTAATATGTACAGTAGTTACATTTCTGTGAGGCCAAAACTGTTCTCATGACATGCACAAACATATAAGYAGGAGAACGGTGTTGGAGTTCCCGGATTCGCACAATCCCAAGAGCCGCTCATCCGAAGTGGTGCTCATTTCCACGGCTCCTCATCCGGGCCGGGGCACAAATGGCGAAGTGCAGTGTAACTTGGTTAGTCTGGATGTCACTAATGGAAGAAGTGACAGACTTCAGGCTGGGGCAGTGTCTCAGTGGAGGCTCCAGCTGAAGGCATAGCTACGGGGATGAGTAATCTGGAGGGACCAAAGGACATCAAGTAGAGATGTTAGTGTGTGAAGCACAGGCAGTAGCATTTTGAACTTGTGTCTAGTTAAAGAAAATTTAGAACAGAAGAAGAGTTTTATGGCCTGACACAAAGCCCATTAAAGTCAACTGAAAGGTGGCTATTCACAAGCATTTGAAAACCCCAGATGAGACTGAAAAATGGGAAGGCTCTAGGCTTCCTAAAAATAAAAGAGCAACATTCATAATTTAATGGAGCTTAGTACTAGCGATAAACACAAAGGAAAAGTTGATGTAGAAATTAATATGGGAGGAATGACAGAACCTTATCCAAGTCTGGGACTGAAACTTGAGGATAGTCACCAGAAAAAGGATATTTTGCTTGAAGGCCATTATGCATTTTCCCCTCTGACTTCATCCTGGTGACTCATAAGAAAGTAAGTTTTCAATAGGAGCATAAATTTAGTACTGTGCCATATTTTAGCTCTTTAGGATTAGGCTCATTTTCACTGTTGGTTTCACAGACTGAGTAGCCTGTGCTTTTTGTGTTTTAAAGCCTAATATTTGTGTTTTGTGGACAATTTCAATGTGGTACTGATATTTGTACCAGGGGTAAATTTCTTTTTTTTTTTTGTGTTGTGGTTAGCTCTCCATTGTTTTTTCATTTGGTTTCTCTTCCCTAAGGTAATCAGGCTTGACAGCATGATTCCCTCTTGGGGAAATTGGACATATGTAGCTTTTAATTTCTTCTGGAGAAAGGAGCAGCTAAATTAAAAGTAGCAGGATGTTTCTCACAAAAGGGCAAATTTTGTACCCAGCTTGAGTTATGGCTCAAGTTGAGTAATTTTGTGGGAGAAATCAAGCTCCCTACTGGGCAATAATTGCCAGTGGTTCAGCAGATTCCCAGTGGGCCTATCATTTTAGTGTAGTTTCCCCAAACCTTAATTCCATGTATAGAAGAGTCACCATTGAATAGCAAGACAATTCACATAAGAGGGAAGGTCATAGTGATTCCAGTGAGAATTTTGTTTGGGTGAATAGCTCACGATTTGGCCTTCGAACATGAACAATCTTTTAGGTAAAACCTGGCCTAAAATTGGGGTTTAATTCCAGGATATCTCATAAAACTCTTGCATGGCGATGAATAAGACTTTTTGTTTCCCTGTGTCTCAGTTACTTATCAGCAACACTTCCCTCTCTCACAGAAGTGTTCTGAAGAGTTCATTAATATTTGTGAAGTATTTAAATGCAGCACTTACTGAAGTAGAAATAATTCAGGGCTAGGCACCTGGATGCACACTATTATTCCCAATACAAAACAAAACAAAACAAAACAAATCCCTGATTGATTCGGAGTGTTGAGGAAATGTTCTTCTATGTTTCCCAGATGGCAGAAAATCTCAGTGTATAAAAAATATCAATAGGACAAGCGATAATGCTTGAAGCAGAAACTTTGACGTTGTACCTCAACTTAACTAGAACCATCTGCTCTTGCCTGAACAGTAGTAAAAGAGTTGAAAAAACACAAAGCAGAGTGCTTACCCAGGTGATATATATAAGTATCAATAAAGTTCATTTCACTGCAAAAGGAAGAGAACAAGTTTATCAGATATACTCAAGAACAGACAAACAAGGCCAATTAAAATAAAAAAAAAATCTTCAGCAAGTCAGACCCTGCAATTAATCATGACAGCTTATTGAAGTAACAGTTAACTGCAGCTTAAATAATAGTCTGAAAAGCAAGAGACTTCTTGGGAGACAAAATGTATGACCTGGGAAACTAGACATATGAATTTGAATCATTGATACCTGTAATCAGTACCTCATAAGAACACATTCCCAACATACTGCAGAACCTACATGGCTGTCCCCATTATTAGGATGGACTGAGGCCCCTTTGAAAATTGGGTTTACAGTCTAGTTTTAAAAGATGCACAGAATTTGCAAAATATTACCAGAGGGAAAAACAATAGATTTGAATTTAAATGTGATACTCAAAAATGTGATGTATTTATTATTATTTTTCCTTAGATTGTCTTCAATGTTTTAAGTCTTCAGCCTTGAATTTATTTAAAAAAAATGTATATGCCAAGATGAGCGAGCAGTCAATGAACATAACAAAAAAAGTGTTTTAAGTTTTACCTGGATACTCTTGAGATGGAAGTGGCAAGTGGGCTAGAATGAAATGAATACAGAATCTGAATCACATCCCGTTTACCTCAGGACTTGAGCAATATTGTCAATGTTCTCTGGTACATTTGATTTCAAGTAACGTTTTATATTTCATTATTCCATCACACTAGAACAGTTACTCTACAATTAATAAGAACTGATTACTTTCTCTAATGAGTCATTGTTTACCATTGTGGACTATTAGTTTAGCTTAGGGTCTTGAGCCTAAAAGCACAATTTTTGCAAAACACTTAAAGCAATCATAAGTCCATAGAAGCCTTCTGTATAACCTATTTTACTGACAAACAATTACATTTTAGATTGAAGAGGTGAAATGATTAAGAATATTTGACTTAGTTGCCATGACAGCATGCATTTTTCATCAGGCAGAGTGTAATTACTACAATTTCAATGATGTAAAATCAAGAAAGATGATAACAAACAGCAGAACCATGGAGATATTGCCATTGCAACCAGGTTGCCATGGCAACAGTGATRATAATCTCAGTGATAGATGTTTTCTCTTGCTCTTTCCATTTTGTACGGTTATAACATTCAGAGCCAGTTTTTACCACAGCTTTTTATAGTTTATTAGACTGTCAAAATAGTTTATGAGATGTTGTTGCAAAGGAAATGACTGAGTTCCGCAGCCTAATAAAAATGCCAAATACTCTGTTTACATACTGCTCCAACATTTAACAAACATTAAAAAATTGTATAAAAAATGATTTGATATTGTATCTGTATTAATCAATTTGCAAGGCATAAGCTCTGTCACTGAAGGTCAAACGAATACCTTCCAAGCATTACTTTTAGAGAGCCCCTTTAAAGTTTATTCTTGACACCATGCTGCCAACTCCTTTTACCTGAGCTTTACAAAGGATACAACCCACATCAAACGCTTCATAAGACTACTCAGTAAATAGCTAGAAAAATCACGTTCATGGTTTAAATTATGTAGGAACACTTAATGAAATCACATCAAAGAAGTGGTCATCACAAATTAAATAATACTTTATTTACTGAAAGTTTACTATAAACACAAGAGGTATCAGAAAATAGGCAACCTGCAAAGTAATGTATGCATGCTCTCTTTATATATATATATGCATGTATATATGTATACACATATGCACATCCTATTGTATGTATATGGTCTTTTCTGCCATATTTTGATAGTGCATATATAAAGATAATAAATAACATCTTCTCTCTTATGCTATAGAGATATTTATAGGCATTGCTTTGTAGACAAAACATTGAGATTTACCTCTGAAGCAGAAATAAAATCCCTTTTTTATAGTTTTAAAGACTGACTTTCTAAATGTGGAACAATACTTCTCTATAGAACAACACAATTTTAACAGGAATTTTTAGAATTGTTTGTGAAGGAAATATCCGGATAAATTCATGGTCTTTTTTTCCTTATATTTTTCTCCCTAAGCTTAACAACAGCCATTTTCCGTCTTAAAAAGGGATAGAAATACTTTGAGATACAAACTACATTTTAAATCTGAATATTGAATGGAACAAATTATTCTTCTCCACTGAAGCTATCCCAAATTTATTTGCAAAACTAAAAGAATTGATAGAGCTGCAGCTTTTCCGGAGACCAGTTTGGCCAGCTGCTCAGCCTGAGAGCACGAAGCCCAGAAAGATGAAGGGAGGGATTGCAGAAATGTTGTGGTTAAGCAAGTGGCAGGAAGATTCAGAAAGCGTGTGATTATGTAGTGTTTTGAGGTTGTAACGTAGATTTGAGGACTCACATAGGAGACTATTGCCATAATATCAAGACACTGGTGACCAAAGATATCAGTTTCTGACATGTTTCTCTCCAAGAAAACTGTGCCAAGGAGCAAAGCTCCTTCATTATGTGGCCTTAACTCTGCCCATCTCATAAGTCATGGAGGTAAATATATGTATTCTAATATCACTATGAAAATGAAAAGATGTCTATTTTGTGGAATTGTTAACAGACTGACTGGTCCCAGAGATTTTTTTTAAGTGTATAGACAGCTGTTGCCCACAGTTGTCAGTGGCTGTTTAGCTGAGATTGTCTTTATTGAAAATAAAGTAAAATAAGATAAAAGTACTGAAAAAACTCAAACTAATTTCATTTGTTAACAAAACACTACAAAGTGCTACTGTGCTACTAACAACTTACTTTGGTGTTTATGCTTTGTGGTAAAATAGAGGTTTAAAACCTTTAACATGCTTAAGAGAAAGATAAATTAATGGACATCTTTCTCTCCCAAACCACCCAAAGAATTTAAATGCTAAGACTCATGATAGTTAACAGATGATATACGTTTACATCATCTACGTTGCCTGCAAAACTTTTCTTTGGTGTATATATTAAATGTGTATACAGTGTGTATGGGTGAGAGAGGAAGAAAAGGAAGTTTGGACTCTGAGAAGATCTAGTTAAAATGTTCACATATGGCATATAGCAGTAGAGGTTACATGAACATAGACAAAATCAGAGAAGTTATAAGTTTTAATAACTGGGGTGATATTACAGGACTATTCCTAATAATATATTTGGTAAAATTCTTTAGTTTAATTTTGTCTGCTTCTGAGAATAAAGCACTTCTCTTATGTTTTATAACAAAATTGCTTGTGCTGTGAGAACTGGGTCCTGGTATTCAAATGTAATTTCCTTCYCTCAATTTCACATCATTACTTTTAATTATGCTTCCTTATAATTAAATAATTCCATATACAGTCTTACTGTTACGGATCAAATATTTGTCGTTCCATCTTCATTTTCATTCAGAGCTTAACTAAACTATATGTAGTTAAAGACACCATTTAGTCTCTACGACATACAAATTCTATAATAACCATAACCAAAAGAGATTAGAGCAAAAAGAGTCTGATTGGCAGGAGGACTCAAAGGAAGGAATAAGTGTACTTTAAGCTACTTTAATTCATTTTTTGAAACTAAGCAGTTTTCAAAATGGTGGCATCTCTTTAAATACGGTATTCTTCCCAAGGGCATCCATCCCTCCAGCCAACTCACCATTCCTGTTGCTTTCCTTTAAAAATCTTTCCAGATTCTCAGTATCTCTTTTTCTGATAATGTGCATACAAAAAAAGCRTACAATGGGCTAACTGGGATGACACAGGAGCTGTAGAGATACTGTTACATGCTTTCTCCATGATATGGTGTGTTTGTGCATGCAGCCTAAAATTGCACTGCGCTTTTTTTGGCAGCTGTTGCATATTGCAAATTGATGAATACTTTGCTGTCCACAGTTACTCACATGTGTTTTTTGCACCAGTATTACTTCCCAGGTTTTTCTCCTTCATCAAATGAACATCTTTAGATTATGGCTCCCAAATATTATTATATATTATGCCAAATTTAATTTTTCTTTTCTGTTTATACAGTTACAGAACACAGCCCTTTTCATTTTTCTTGCTTTGGCCTCAGAGGTTTTTAAACTTCTTCTAGTCTTTGAATTTCATTAATAGACCTGACTACTAATGACTTAAAAAAAATTATAAATAACTTCCACCTACCATCAATTCTGCTTGTGTCTTGCTAGACTTTCTCCAACTCAGTGCATTCCATTTATCATTACTTTGTGTTTATTGTTTTTTGGTCACTTTTCAGATCTCAGATCAGTCTTTCTTTTCCAGCTTATTTTTGATTCCTATTTGTATCACATGCTAGGTACAAAATACTAGCTATCRCTCATCCACCAATTTTGCAATTTGAAGAAAAGGAAAGTAGGAAAGAAACAAAGGAAAAACAGGAAAGAAATCATTCACCTGGAAAGCCATATGCTTCAGACTTGCCTAGCTTCTCAGTCTATTTTCTTATATATTGTTATTATGGTGGAGATTCTCATATTTATCTTTTGGAATATACATAAAAATCCCACTAATTGCAATGAACATTAATTACAGCCTGTAAGAGTCCATCCCTGCTTCCGCACATACTGCCTATAATTCTAAATTCTATAGACAGCTTCCTGCAAGTGATATCCTTGGCGATGGTTAAGGGACTCTTTTCTGGCTTTCCAGATGATATATGAATTGCACTAATATGTGAATAAACAGAATAAGATTTAAATACAGGAACACAAATTAAAGCTTTGCAACTTTCTTTTGTGCACTTAACTGAAAATCCAGAAATATTCTGTAAACTCCATATGTTTATAAGTGCACAAATGATAGAAAATCAGCTCCCTTCCTATGAGGAAGCTCTAAGAGATCTACCTGGAAGGTAATGGGGTAATGCTTTTCTTTCCCCTCTACTTCCAGACTGTCAATTTTAGAGTGGAGCTGAAATAATTCCTTTTGCTGAGTGTCTAAGCACATGCTGCTTTTGAATGGAATTGCATTACTGTGGATGTGTTTATCACTCCTAACTTGTGAAAAAGGAGAGAACCTGAAGACCAAGTCTCAAGAAATATTTCCCTTCATCAAATAGAGAAAAGCAGATATCTGAAAAAGTGACACAAACCACTAGGAGAGAGATATTTCCACACCAAAATAGTGATAGAACTGGAAAGTCTGCACACTGCTCTGGACTATTAATACACAGGGAGAATAAGTCCTTGACTGTGATAGCCCTCCAGAAATGCTGATGTCATTTGGCAGAACATTGTGAACAGGAGATGCTGTTTTGTCCCAGGGTGGTAAATGATCCTCTGGAGTCTGTCCCGTGGTGACAACTGATACACCTTGGGGCATTCTAATCTGCTGGCTGCGTGCCAACACCTCCCGCTATCTAAATGCAGAACACATCTGCTTATGGGTGGGTATGTGACAAAAACCTGAGTCGCAGTAATTGAGTAAGATAGTGTTGCTAAAGAGCTTATAATGGAATTCCTTTCTAGAGAGAATTTCATCAATAATTAAAGTTCCCACCTGTCCACTGTCCCTTTTTTAATTATACCTGATGTCTCTTGTCCCACAAAATGCTGATATATGGAGCCTCTGCTTGTCCCTTAATTTGAAGATTAATTAATTGTTGCCATTGTGTGCAATCTCATTAGGAACATTGTAAAAAAAAAAGTGTCATTGATGTCACCTACTTCAACAGCAAAAATTACTTTGGAACAATATACAGCCCAAATATATTCAGCTACAAAGATTCAGTATGTTCTAATATGTTTCAAAGCCGGGGCAGATGCTTTGCTATCATTTTCCTAGATGAAATTTTTCCTCCCACCTGTCTTTTCCTGCACCACTTAAAACATACAAAGGGTGGATGTTTGCATGAATGATAGAAAGACCTTGTGATGACCCTCTGCACCTGAGAGAATTTTCTTCCAAACAATATTTGGATGACTTTTAAAACAGACATGCAAGCCTTAAAACCCCCATACCAATTGCTTGAGATAGAGAAGAAAAACGAATTAAAATATAGATTGAAARTGTCTTTTGATATTAAAAATCATATTCTGAGGAACATTTTAGAGCAATTTTCTGTCTTATGCATTTTATCTTTCCACTTTTCCCATTGACTATTATTTCCCTTGCTCTCATGTGGATATATCCTGAATAACATTCTGGAAGATATTAAGCCATGTAAGGATAAGAAAGAGCTCCAAGAAACTATTGCAGCTTAATCTGCCTCTCATTCTACTTTAGATTTACATGGCCATGGTATTTAAATTTTAGGGATCCTAGCTCAAATTTCTTCCTCCAACTTATACAAACTTCCTGTGCTTTCCATCCAGTAATCTCTATAAAATCATGCATACCACTACTTGTTGCCAGCATTTTTTCCAGACACTCTGTCTTTACTTGTTAATGTTTCTGTATTTTTTGTTTTTCACTCTTTGTCTTTCCACTAGAGTAAAGGAAATGCATTTAATGATACAACCTACAGAAAGTCCTCTGGTTTAGGATTTAACATGATCTTTTTCCCTTTCTGATCCTAAAAATGCTGAATGCTTGACCAGATCTTTCAGTAATGCAATATACATTTTTTTTAAAAAAAAAATTGCTTTCTCTGATTTTTATAGAAAGGTTTTAAGTTTTCCATTACGGGTTTTGCAAATGATATATCCCTTAAAAGTGTATAATGTAGCATGATAGCTTTGGTATGATTTGATGTGTTATTTCACTATCACAGGTTACCTAGGAGAACATACATATTGCGAAGTCTAAATTACTTTTATTTCAAATAATGTAAAACAGCAAAGAAAGAACAAATGGGTATCATACAGGACAAAGCAATCAACCCTTTAGTAGCACTGCATGAGTCATATTTGAATTTATTTCAGTGGCTGTTTTTTCTGTTGCTGCTGTCCATATATTTAAAGGGTTTTTTTTTTTTTTTGCACTGTGTGCCAGTAGAGCATGGATGTAAGTATCTGCGGGCATCTAAGGAGTCATTTTCAGTGAGCAGGTACCCTTCGCACTATTCCAGCAATCAAGTATTTCATGGCTCCATCTTCTGTTCTCATCTTGGATGCTTCTCTGGGGAAAAGTGAGCACTCCCTTACTTCCTAACTAATTCGCCTTAGATCCATAGCTGATTGGGCAGTCAACTTGTCCAGTTTCTATACCAAGCCTCAGTGCAGGTACACTCAGAAACTGGACAAAATGAATAGTAGATGGGAAAAAAATGAGAAAAAACAGGGCATGTGCTTTTCTACCTGTCATTTGCAATACAATGCACTCTAGAGAACTGGCCGTGCGACCTCTGAATTGCAGAGAGGCAAACTGCTATTACTCTTACCAGTCCTTGGTTATTTCTGGAAGAAAACACTTTTCTGAAGCAACTTTGACCATTTCTTCTGCCTCTGAAACACTTGAGACTGTATTCATCCAGCTTATTTGTACACGTTGATGCACTCAAGTCAGGAATTTCCTAACATTACCTTGCTGCTCGAGACAACGTGGCGAGATGACTGCCTCCAGGAAGCCGTTCAGCTCATCTCAGATTTAAACTGTCATTTTAAAGGTCTTGATATTTCCTTATACAGGAGTTAGGATGAAACCATACCACTTTTTTACTGTCTGCAGTCTGAATGAGCATTGATACTGAGCGTATGTCTTAGTGCATACTTGCACTCAGATTTTTTCAAAACTCAAAGTCCCAGACACTACTTAGGCACAGTGAAGTTAAAATATCAACCCAGCCTGACAAGCAGATATTTGCAATTTAAAGCAGAAAAGCTGGAGGGGGACTGTTCAGTAATAGAACTTCTATTAGTAGCAAACCTTGTAACATAGTACTACATGCAAATATTTTGCTTCATAGCCAGATCTCCTTTCCCAGGTTTGATGGGTAAGGAACTGCAACAACACAGCATCCTTTTCTTCTCACAACTTGTTCCCTTGTCATTTCCACTTCCTAGTATAAACTGTCTCTTTAATTGTGCTTGAAGACATTGTACACAAAGATCCTAAATTATTTGACCCGGAGAAGGATCAGCTGTCTTCAAAACTCCTAATGATTTTGTAAACACTTTTATGTTGTTTGCTTAAAGGTGGAACTATCTGACTTCAGCTTTAAAACCATTTGCTCCTGATAAATTAAAATAATGTACCTAAAGGGCCTCTTCATTAAAGCACTGGAGAGTAAAAGCTCCATTTAAGTGATGTTTGACTCTCTCTTTCTTTTAAAGCTTCTGTTTGTTGCTGATCTCTTCCCAACTCCCACTGTTTATTCTACTACATATGGTATAGAGATAAAAACATATTCCACTCCATAGGCTTTTTCTAAGATTTTCTCATGCAGCAGGAGGTAAACAGCAGAGTCAGATAAAAAGAATTATAATAGGATGTTATTTATACATTAAAATATGTGGAAGAACAGGAGAATAAGA
Organism: Rhea americana; assembly: GCF_003343005.1. Lineage (NCBI taxonomy): Eukaryota > Metazoa > Chordata > Aves > Rheiformes > Rheidae > Rhea > Rhea americana. The sequence goes on from NW_028186523.1 coordinate 2,504,241, forward strand.
ATATACTTAGAAGAAATGAAAATTGAGTGCTACAAGAAATACATGATTCCTTAAATGTGTCTGCCAAACTAAATGTTGGAGATAAGCTTCCCTTTCAAAGAAAAATGGTATTTAGAAATATTTTTCATTCACAATAAAATAAAATAAGCTATGAGAGATGAAATTTATTGTGGAAAAGTAGAACAGCAGTTATTGTGGAAAAGCAGAACTCAGAGTTTGTGAGATGCTGTCCTACTCAAGCAAGGTAGAAAGAAAGAGTTTATCAGAGTCTGGAGAGGGGAAGGGCATGGAGGCTTCATCATGCAGATATTTAGCTCCTATAGTGATATTCCTTTTTTTTTCTGGATTTTATGTAAAATGCTTCCATCCTCCTGTATCTCCCCATTATGTCCTTATAATCTATTTTTCCCGTCTAAGGCAATAGAAGTTATAAATCAAGATGTTCAGAAGTGAACGTTGAGAAAGAGGGTGTTTGTTGTATATGCCTACAACTTATCTTACATTATTGAGTTTAATCCCTCAACCGCACTGTTATCCAAATCCTCTGTATACGCTCAAGGAAGGGCTTTTGCTGGCTTCTCAAGTTACTTTTAATTGTTTTTCATCTTTTCTAAGCCAGGTAGTGTTGAGGCGAAAATCAGTCAGAGTCCTTGTTCTTGCAACATTTTGTTCCAAAAGTCCTACACAAAGCACAGTTCATTTCAGCAAAAATTTATATGGCATATAAACAGTTCCTGAAAATTCTTTTCTGCAGAATTTTTCTAAATGCTAGCAATTAGTCAACTTAGAGTAAGAAATTGTTTAGCTCCAGGAAAAGGAACACTAAAGTCAGTAAAACTTACAGTCTAACACAAACAAAATTTGTTTTCCACCAGAACAGAAGTAAGATTATTTTTCTTCCATGATGATTAATAAGAGATTGTTGTTGGGCTTGATAGTTTTCAGAATACATTGATGCACACATATACTTGCTCAGAAGATCAGCTGAACATTTTGCACCTTTCCACTTGCCTCTACCTGTTTCATCCTTCTTTGCAAAGTTGCCACTCTGACTAACCAGAACTATTCAGGCTTCTTCCCTGAAGATCCCCAGTACTGCTTGCTAATTTGTTAAGAAGCTACGCCGGTCCACGTCATAGAGTCCATTTGTTTCAGGATATTCTCAGGATCCCACACTGCAGGTAAAGGCATGTAGAACTAGAAAAGCTTGAAGCACGAGTTCCAATATACAACTATTTGCATCTCTAAATAAGTTTGAAAACTTGACTGCACATTGTAGGACAAGAGAGGTTTGAACTCAGACTACCTGTCTCCCTCAGCAGTATCTTCTTGCTGGAATACGGCTCTTCTCATCTCAGTTACTCCTCTGAGGAATTTGTTCATTGTTATATATTGTTTTGTGCTGTTATTATTCCTGCAGAGTGGCTTTTCACATTCTTCACTTGACTTCAAGGATTTCTATTCTTCAGCTAGGGTGGAGAGGACAGTAGCATTAAATTATTCCCTTGCCTGATCCATATTATGGATCCATATTACAGAGACATGGTGGGATAGCTCACATGACTGTAACGCTGCCATGGATGGMTRTGTGCTTTTTAGGAGAGGCAGGCCAGGAAGGCGAGGTGGTGGAGTTGCTCTTTGTGTCAGAGAGCAACTGGAATGCATCGAGCTCTGCCTAGGCGGGGAGGAGGAGGAGGCAGTCGAGAGCTTATGGGTAAAGATCAAAGGGCAGGCTGACATGGGGGTCACTGTTGTGGGTGTCTACTACAGGCCACCTGACCAGGAAGAGAAAGTTGATGAGGCCTTCTCTAGACAGCTGGAAGTAGCCTCAAGATCACAGGCCCTGGTTCTCCTGGGGGACTTCAACCACCCTGAGATCTGCTGGAGGGACTACACAGCAGGGCACAAGCAGTCCAGGAGGCTCCTGTAATGCATTGATGATCACTTCTTGTCACAAATGGTGGAGGAGCCTGTGAGGAAGGGTGTCCTGCTGGACCTTGTCCTTACCAACAGAGAGGGACTGGTTAGAGATGTGAAGGTCTGGGGCAGCCTTGGCTGCAGTGACCACGAGATGGTGGAGTTCAGGATCCTGCAGGAAAGAAGTCACCCTGGACTTCAGGAGAGCGGACTTCGGGCTCTTCAGAGACCTAGTTGGAGGACTCCCTTGGGTTAAGGCCCCAGAAGGAAGGGAGGAGGGGTCCAAGAGAGCTGTCTAGTATTCAAACATTACTTCCTCCAAGCTCAAGAGCGGTGCATGAGTAAGAGTCAATATGATTAAGAAGATATGAGTAAGAAGTGCAGCAGGAGGGGCAGGAGACCTGCATGGGTGAGCAAGGAGCTCTTGGCCAAATGCAGACACAAGAAAGTACACAGACTGTGGAAGAGGGGACAATTATAGGGGAAGAGGGGAGAATTATAGGAATGCAGCCAGAGTATGTAGAGATGAGGCGAGGAAGGCTAAGGCCCAGTTGGAACTGAGTCTGGCAAGGGATGTCAAGGACAACAGGAAGGGCTTCTTCAAATGCATCAGTAGCAAGAGGAGGACTTGGGAAAATGCGGCCCACTACTGAATGGGGCAGGGGACGCTGGTGACAAGGGATGCAGAGAAGGCAGAATTACTAGATGCCTTCTTTGCTTCAGTCTTCATTGCCAAGGGAGTGAATTCCAGGAATCCCGGAACCTGGACGTGAGGGAGAAAGTCCAGAGAAGAGAAGACTTTCCTTTGGTTGAGGAGGATAGGATTAGAGACCTTCTGGGCAGGCTAGACATCCACAAATCTATGGGCCCAGATGGGATGTACCCATGGGTACTGAGGGAGCTGGCGGATGTTGTTGCCAGGCCGCTCTCCATCCTCTTTGAAAGGTCCTGGAGAACTGGAGAGGTGCCTGAGGACTGGAAGAAAGCCAATGTCACTCCAGTCTTCAAGAAGAGCAAGAAGGAGGATCCAGGCAACTCTAGGCCAGTCAGTCTCACCTCCATCCCTGTGACAGCAAGGTGATGGAGCAGCTCCTTCTGGATGTCATCTCCAGACATATGGAGGAAAAGAAAGTGATCAGGAGTAGCCAACATGGATTCACCAAGGGGAAATCCTGCTTAACCAATCTGATAGCCTTCTMKRATGGAATGACTGGCTGGGTAGATGAGGGGAGAGCAGTGGACGTTGTGTACCTTGACTTCAGCAAGGCTTTTGASACTGTCTCCCATAACATCCTCCTAGAGAAGCTCAGGAAGTGTGGGTTAGACGAGCAGACAGTGAGGTGGATTGAGAACTGGCTGAAAGGCAGAGCTCAGAGGGTCGTCATCAGTGGCGTGGAGTCTAGTTGGAGGCCTGTGGCTAGTGGCATTGCCCAGGGCTCAGCACTGGGTCCCATCCAGTTCAACTTCTTCATCAATGACCTGGATGAGGGGACAGAGTGCCTCCTCAGCAAGTTTGCTGATGATACCAAGCTGGGAGGAGTGGCTGACACACCCGAGGGCTGTGCTGCCATTCAGAGAGACCTGGACAGGCTGGAGAGCTGGGCAGAGAGGAACCTCCTGAGGTTCCACAAGGGCAAGTGCAGAGTCCTGCACCTGGGGAAAAATAACGAGCATTTTTAATGACAACATAAGGTGATGAAATTGTGGAATAAGTGCAGCATTAGCAAACTCAAGCCTCTGACAGACAGGAGCAGATCCCTTTACCTACATGAAGTCATGAAATTTTGACAGTCATAAATGGAATAATGGTATTTGCATTCTAGCTTTTGAGCCCTTTTCCAAGCTGAAGATTTTTAAAATCTTCAGGGCTAGAATTTACTTTTTAAAAGTAAAAAAGAAGACACAGTTGACCTAGTCAAGAGCTGGGCCTCTTCAGCCTGGGGAAGAGAAGACTGAGGCGGCGATCTTATCAGTGTGTGCAAGTACCTGAAGGGAGGGTGTCAAGGGGACAGGGCCAAACTCTTTTCAGTTGTCCCATGTGACAGGACAAGAGGCAATGGGCAGAAATTGAAGCACAGGAAGTTCYGCCTGAMCRTGAGGGGRAATTTCTTCMCTGTGAKAGTGACRSAGCMCTRGAACAGGTTGGCCAGAGAGGTTGTGGAGTCTGCTTCTGTGGAGATCTTCAAGGCCTGCCTGGATGCAACCCTGTCTACCATGCTCTAGGTGACCCTGCTGAGCAGGGAGATTGGACTGGATGATCCCCAGAGGTCCCTTTCAACCGTACTGATTCTATGATTCTATGATTCCATACAAATGTGTATCATAATACCACATCAGAAGAATAAAAGAGCTCAGAATATTTTGATAAAAAAGGTAACTAAGTGAGTTTCTTAAATAAAGGATTATTTTATTTCCTCTGTATTATTTCCTGGTATTTTGGTGTCAATTTGCTTGTGACTTCAGTCTCAACCACTGGAATGAGTTTAGGCTGATCTCATACACCCTCAGGCACTCTTTCACATTAGCAGATATTAAAGTAATAAATGGAAGACATGTAATGTCACAGATAAGACAGGGACAATATAGGAAGAGAAAAAAGGAAGATAGGATGAGGTGTATTTGTAGATTATAGAATAAAGTAATTAAATAAAATTTTCTTCAGCAAAATAATAAACATCTGCTTCCTTATAAGTATCCGGTCTTTCAGTTCTTCGACATCAACACTGATTTCAAAATATCTGGCTCCAGCTTTTAATAAATTGGCACCTACAACTCTACTAGTAGATTTTTCATAGTGCCAGGCTTTGTACGATAACTCTAAATAAAGTCACTCTGATATCAGAATGTGAATATGGGAACTATTGACTACAGACAGGACTGGTATTTTCTGCCATGTAAAAATTAGAACTGGAGATGAAATAGATGCCTGGAGCTGCAGCGATGAGGCATCATGCAGCACCAGTACAGTTACTCAGAGACCATAAGACAATTATATATAAGCAATGTCCACTGAAATTAATTATCAAATAATTTTAGAATGAGTTTTATTTTTTGCACAGGCAGGTGAGGTAAGGTCCAGTAAGATGAAACTTCTCCTTCAGAGCAAGGATGAGCTTCACATTAAAATTCAGCAGTGTTAAGAACTGAAGCTTTTTATTGTTAGGAACTTGCACAGGATCAGTTCTTTACAGTCAGTCTGCTCCTTCCTCTTATTTTCCTTTTATTTACCACATGTGAGATTTTTCAAAGGAGCCATAAAGCTATCTGATTTTGACACTTTCATGTCTTTGATAATCCTTGAAACTAAAATTCTGTTGTGGGAATCCTGGTCTCCGTGAGGCCAATAGGGAAAAATGCCCTGTTTTCCCTGGGGTTCAGATTTCATTTAGTATCTTCTGCCATGATGTAGTTTTATAATACAAACAAGTAAGCGCCTTGTTAAGCATATGAAGGAAAAGTTAACCAATTATAAAAACTCTATTGCCAGCATCATTTTTTTTTCTTTTTGTATTTCAGTATTAAGTTACATATGAGAAGCTTATTAAAAGTACATTATAACTGCAAAGTCAATTTCTGGAAAGTTGTTCAGTGCCAGAACGAAGACTGCATAAACAAATTCAGTCATAAGTAATACTACATTTTTAATGCAGCATTAACAGACAAATGTTTATAACTCTTGGAAATCCAAGCCCAGTAAAACCATGGTTTATATAGTGCCTATTTCACTATAGAGACAACTTTAAAATCTAAAAAATTAGTCAAGTATTTATTGTTTCTAGTCTGAATACAAATACTTTCCTAGAGTGACAGCTGTGCCTCAGTTCCTTGACTGAAAAATGAAAATGCCATTTTTTATATCCTTTTCATATCCCCCTTACATGATTACAAACGATGTGGCAAGGACTGTGTTTTGTTGTGTATGTGTAAGCTGTCTAGTACAATGGGACCCAAGCTTTGGGAGACACTTCTAGGTACAATGTAATATAGATGAATGACTAAAGAGCAACTTGTTAAAACAACACAATTTTTCAAGATAAGAAAGATATGTCTTGGACTTCGAGAACTATGCTCTAATTCATGCAGCTATGTTTAAGGCTCTTATGATTTTTTAATGAGTTTCCTAGAAGTCACTAGGTACACAACAAACCTGAAGGCCTAGTTGCTGCATTAATTGAGAAGGGTGCCATCAATATTTGCTGTTAAAAGTATTATAAAGCCTACTTCTGTGTAAAGTATCATAAGCCAGAGACTTAATCAAAGCAAATGTACTAAACAACTACTCATTATTTTAATTTAGTTGGAAATGTCTCAAAAGCTGTCTAATGATAGATATTTACATGTCTTTTTATGCTAAAATAAATTGTTGGATATTTTGCTGTATGATTTCTCTGCATTTACTTTTGTTAAAAATAGAATTCCCATGCAAAACTTAAAAACAAGTTAAAATCCAGGACAGATTCAATGAGCAGTTTAATTATCAATGTTCTGTTCAACTAATTGCCTCATGGAGACAGCGTGCTTGGTAAGAAGAGACTATAAACAAATAAATGAACACACAAATAGCAAAGTAAATACATTCTACCAGATTAGCACCTTGCCCAGAATTTTGGCAGTTAATTCAGATTTAAACTCAGAGAGCATCCCTTTGCAAAATCATAGAATCAGAATTAGGCGTGGAACATATCTCTGAAAATTCAGAAAGGGAAATATTTATTTGTGATGAATATTATTAAACTTTTAACACTACATTTTCTAGAACAACCCAGAGGAAGAAGATAACTTCCTGATGGCTTGCCTGTAAGTAAGGTGTCTCAAATTCAGTTCTTCTCTTTGCACAGTGTCCAAAGTAGAATGTGAAATGTGAATGTGGCAGTTTCCTGGTCTGTTCTAAGTGCCTCTGGGACCTAGATCCTAGCTGTTTGCTCCACAYGAGCTGGTAAACAAATGAGCAGGGAGACTGCTCCAGAAGTAAGGTATCTTTCCTGGGCCACCTATGTCTGACCAAATATTTGCTCAGAGTTTGACAAAACCTGTGTGAGAGCATTACCAGATGGGACCCTATAACCCATCACTGGAACTGTTTGACCTGATTCTGCCTCTAGATAAAAGAACCAAGCAAAAGAACAAACTCACTTGGAGATTGTGCCATGGAAACACTAGCGATATCTGATGGATAAACTTCCTAGGGAGAATGGGAGCTCTGAGAAGGCTTGGAGGACCTACAGGACAGAGARGGAATTCTTTAGCATTTTTAAAACATGGAAAGTGTTGATTTCTTAAGAGTAAGATCTCATGAGAAAGACTTGTTTGTAGCCATTTTTTTTCTCCTTTGAAATAAAGAGTGCAGAAAGTTTTAAATTCTCAAAATATCCCATTTGAATTACTTTTAAAGAAAAGTATTTGCTTAAAAACAAGCTCAAATACATTAGAGAAGTCAAAGGAAAATGAAAAAATGTAAAAATCTGAGTGATCTTTAAGTACATAAGAAAATAGTTTCATTGACATGACCCAGCAGGGTTTTGTTTCTTTCATTTTCCTAAAATATTGAAAATTCTCATTTCTTTTATCTTTCATGAGCCTGAGGAAAAAAAAGAAAAAAAGATATCAGGCTCATGAATTCTCATAGGATCAGAAAATTCCTTGTCCTAGAAACCTGAAGATTAAAAGACAGCTAGTCAGAGGATACTCTGTAAGAGGAGGCAGTGATATTTTTCAGTGTCAGACTTTATTTGTAACAAGGCAGTAGATATGATAACWGTTGTATTTATTGGGCTTTCAGGCAGAGAGATAGATGTGGATAGATACAGGTAGCTACCACATTATTTTCCAACTTTTACAAAAACGCAATATATTTTTATACAGATTATTTTACAAATAGCACAGAGAAACTATGGTTCACACCTCAAAGAACTGGGGTATTCATTTTAAAACCTACTAAACAGGATATTTTACATAAAGTAGCTTCAAGAAGTTCAATTTCGAAGCAGCCTTGAGTGTCTTCATTTGTTTGTTTGTTTGCACGCCTTAGTGGAAGGAAAAATTTCATCCTCCTTTTCTTGCTTAGGCTGGCAGTCCCTGACAAAGCTCCACAGAACGGTTTGTTAGTAGGGATTTGCCTCATGGAGGTGCTTGCTAGTAAGGAATCAAGGGCAGGAATACAGCGTTCCTCAGCCCCAATCCCTCAATCCTAAAACTGCATAAAAGAAAAGAGATGGGTTATTTTTCTAGGGAAAGGAGAGGACAGAAGACAGGGCAGGTCACACAGGTGATAATGACGGATGCTTTTTAGGAACCGGAAAGCTGTTTTTGTGCTTCTGTTCCTCCCCCACTCTTTACTGGAGCTGTTTTTCCTACAACAGTTTTCTTGAACTATAAAATCCCATACTCCTCCTATCACCAAGAACATTATTTAATCAACTCTTTACAGCAACAAACACATACATTCTTTCAATATAATTCAAGCAGACATTTTGTAATCTGAAACACTCTAGAAATAACACTGCCTGTACCCTTGCATTCAGGAGTCATCCTTTGAGTAATTATGAAGAAAAACTGCTGGAAACAAATTGAAAAATGTAATAACCAGTTTGCTGCCCACGATTTACATGAAGGTACCCTGACAGCACAACAGCCTTACTAATTATGATGAACCAAATCAAATTCCCTTTGAGATCTGTCTCTATCTCACTGCACCCAACTATAAGAGAGATATCTAAGAAAATCACCTGTTACTTGCCATCTCAGAACTCCAGCAAGCAGCCTATACTAAACTAGTGGTATCTTTCTAACAGCCTCCCAGATGACACAAACGTTTGGTGAGCACTATATTAATTCAGCCTGTCATTGGCTCTCCATTTTACCACTGCAATTCCAAAAGATGGAGTATCTGTGATTTCTTACAGGAAAACACCCTTTGGGAAACCATCTCTCCAGGGAGGCATTACAAACTACCATATAATCTCCTTTGTTGATCTGCTGTGGTTGGCAGGTGCTGTGGCAAAAGTGTGGGAGCCCTCTCGACTTCAATAAAATCAAGCCTCCAACCCAATGTGCATGCTGGAAACGTGGCAGCAAAGCTTGTGCTGGCACGGCGATGCAATTTAAAAATGCATCAGGCCTGTCGTCACAGGCATGAAAAGCAGTGACTCAGCATCTGAGCTCCCAATTCTGACATCTTACCTCAAAACCTATGGCTATTCAAWTTTCTTACTCTAGTTCTTCCTCCCTGGAGTGCTGCAGAAGATATCCCTTTTCCTCTGGCTCTCAGCACGCTCACTTCTGGCTCACAAGGGATTTTGAAGCTTTTATTTTGGAATACTACTCAGAGAAGAATTCCTTCTTAAAGAAGTAAAGAACGCAAAACTGGGGCCGAGATGTTTGTTTATAATCTAAGGAATTGCTATACACGTGTAGCACTGCAAACGCATTTGTCAATAGACCATCACGGACTCAGCGTATGCTCATGCCAAAGTGGCACAAATTTTCCGTTATTATAGAATGTTTACAGAAGACATTTTTCCCAGGTTATTTTGTATCCATATTTTTGTTCATTGCTATGCAATGCAAACTAACAGGATGACTAATATTTGAGGAAAAATACACTATTTTCAGATCAGATACTAGCTGTCAAGTTAGATAGAGAATACTGCATCAGAAATTTTACAGCCCAGTTCACAAAAATTTTATGTGTCTGTAATTCACCTTTTTGTGTGTGAAACAGTTGCTAGAATATGCCATGCACAGTGTGCCCAATAAATACATGCACAAAGACCAGTCAAGGATTGTTTTGGGTCAGAGAATGGTCAAATGAATTCTAAAAAGAAGAAATACAGGATAGCAAAATGTCCCTTGTTGAACTGGTGAAAATCCATATGTAAGTTCTTAARTGGAATTTAAATAGACTTTTCTTATTTATTAAAAAAAACAAAAGGACAGATACAGATATTTATGTTTCACTAAGTGCCCCAAAGAGAAATAAAGAAGAACAACTGACAGAAAAGTTAATTAATTTTAAGATTCTTAGATTTTAGGACCAGACACGGTTTCCTCCATGTTGGCTCTAGGACTCTCCAGGCCAAGGAACTTCACCTAAGGAGCTTTCTCTATCTTCTCCACTTTCTCCACTAAGCCCCAAACAGGCTGAACACTGCTATGTTTTTAGGAATTTGTTGTTTAAGGTAGTCCAGAGTCATTTCTTCGTCACTGCGGAAGAAGGTGCTGGACAAAAAAGTGATGCCAACCTCAGACAACCTTCGTTGCTTTCTAGTTTTCTGGGGCAAAGACATTCACATTTTAATACACAAGATCCATGGGCTCTGATCCAAGAAATTATATATTACTTCCTCTGACCTCGAAGATTAGGTGATTCTCTGCATTTAGATCACAAATAGGTTGAAGTTAATATTACAATGACATTTTGAAAGCAGTGGACAAGAATTAAGTTAATAGAGATTTTATGCTGAATGTGATCTTTTTACTACAAGCATAGCATACACTCACCACCACAATAAAAATGCTGTACCAACCTATTTTTTTCCATTGGCAGCTGAATAATCTCATCTGAAAAGTAATGGTTCTTACAAAACTGACTCTATTGGAAGCAGTCAGCATTTTCAAGTCTAACAGTTCCCAGAAGCACTGTATTTTGGAGAGAGTCTTTGTAGAATAAGACCAAAAACACCAACATACCTCTTGATATATTGAAATAACTTGAAAAAGAAAGGGCACGCAGATATATGGAAAAAGGTATATGATATAAGGATACAAGGAAAAAAGGTAGGGCTAACAGATTTGGGGAGTGCTGATCACCTACCAGCTCAGTTTTACTGAAGGTGGAACTATAAACTTCACAGCATCTCAAAAAGCCACTCAGCTTTTCAGGCATCAATATGCCTCTGTGTATTTTAATTTCAGTCACTCCAGCATGTAAATACTGATTTACTAGTTTTGTTCAAGACTCCGTGTCATGGCCATTGACCAGCCTTCCTCCCCCAGGAAACTTTCTTTCGGCCCATTGCTCTTGAGTTTTCAGTCAGCTGCTTGGCTGCATCAACCTGCCATTCAACTCTCAGCTACAAAGTTAGGAAACATCACCAYGATTAGAGGATATTACGTGAAAGACTGAAGGAAAAACATTTCTAGGAAGATAGATGATACGATGATTATTGTAATGTTAAAGGTATATACATATAGTCCTGGTAATATTTTGTGTAGGGTTTTGTTTTTTATTTAACAAGAGTATATGAAGAAGTGAGACAACTGGCAGTGTATTAACCTAGTCTTAACAGTGGTCACAATGTATTAGTGGGGACAGAACTGCTCAGTACTCAGAATTGTGGGTCCGGTCCAGCAAAGCACATCGTTTTAAACTGGAAGAGGAGACCTGAGAACATGCATGTGCACAGAGTGCTTTTCTGGAGGGTAGCCATAATGCCCAGCACCTTAGAGGAGACAAAAGCATCCTAACACGAATCTTAATACTAGCTGGTGTCAAACCAGAGTAGCTGCACTACTATGAATGGAGCTCATCTGATTTTTTTACCATCTGAGGGACTGGCTCATTGCATTAGCCCACTTGATGCAAAAGATCTACTCACCTCCAAGCCCAGTTAATTGAATACAGAATCCTCTGTATTTTCTCTCTCCTTTTTTTTCCTTTATTTTCTCATTCTCCTTTATCTTTTTTTGCCAAAGTGCCCTTATTATTTTGTATCCTAAAGCATTATAGGCTAATGAAGAGAGCAAATGAAGATGGAGATGGAAAAGGAGTTTGTTTGTACTTCGCTCTCCATTGGCCCATTATATTTAAATCCATTATGTAGTTTACCTGATGCTGTGTTCAGAGCAACTGAATGCTGTAGTTCTTTGTAACACTGACATTTTCTTAACACAATTTAAATTTAAACCCTTTATTAGTCCAGAAAAGGCTGAGGAGGAAACAATAGTAGCTCTGGGAGAGTAATTATTTCTGTTCCATTGTCTGGGATGTTTGAGCTTTTGATTAGTTACACTCTACAGTACTTAACAGCTAACCAGCCTCACCATGGTTAACAATACATGAGATTYTTCCTGTCCCAGCAGCGTGCCAAGTACTCCTGAAATGTTGGCTCTGTCTTTAATCTTGCTATTCACAAATACCTCTAATTTTCTGGGGCGTGTGTGAAAACTGCTGTACTGCCAGCAGCATAGAGCACCATGCAGCAGACTCTGCTGGGAAGGGATCTCTGTAAAACGGATGCATGAAGCTGTGGGTTGTAAGCCATTAAGCTTTCTCAGTACGCTTCTAATGAGCTTATGATAGCCTCACAAAATGACTGTTTTTACTGCAGACTAGTAAATTACAGTATATACAAATTAAATCAGTGGGACCYAATGCAAGCTGTTCCTCATCAGGTTCAACACTTCTTTTAAGAAGTGAAAAATTGTGACATATGAGAACAGCTATATATTTCAGTCATGTCTTATGCTGGAAGTACAGTGTACTTAGCCAATTTCTACAGTTATCTGCATAACACTTCTCATTGTCCCACAGAAGTGAGGTAGTTCTAGGCTTTTGCTTTTCCTTCATGCCATTACATGTTTTAAAATCCATGATGACATGCAAGTGCATAATTAATTTGCCTCAGCTGTTAAAAGTTGGATGCCAGCAGAATAGCTCTCTACAGCCATGACCCTTCTCCCATGGAGGTCAGCGGCAAAATCCTAAATGATTTTTTGATCACATGTAACCTTGCTGCATTACATTAAAACTATTTTTTTATATAGACATTACTTATTTGGAAGTCAGAGTGCGCTTTTTAAAATATACATAAATATTATTTCTGATCTATTCACATATTACCCCCTATTCTTTGCTTACACTAATTTTACTTTGGTGAGTCTTGAATGGATTAGCTTCCTGATGTTTGCTTCAAGTGACAATACTATGAAAGATACCTTAGCGGAAATTGGTGTATATTACATGAAAAGCTCTCTGTGTCTCCGTTTCTTTCTCTTTCTTTCTGTCTCTTCCCCCTTCGTTACTAATATATCTGAATAAAATTGTTTCAATTTGCTAAACAATCTATACTATTTTAAAATTACTGTTTAGTTAAGCAACACTGGAATTGGGATTGATTTAGCTCAGCTGAACCCAGAAAGCCATGCCGATTTACCTAGCCAAAGTTATGTGCATATTGTGTATATTTGTGTATTTGTGTATGTTTGCCTAGCCTAGGCAAAGCTTTGTGTATATTCAAACTGATCAGGCTATGGCATCAAGATGCAAGTTTCTCAGAAAGTGTCTTAAGATAAGTGATGACATTGACACTCTATCAACACAGCGGCTGTTTGCTAAGGTTGTGCAAAATGCACTCCACAAGGTGGTTATAGCTTTTACAACAACAGCTCGAGGCTAGGTAATAATTACCATACACCCCATAGGATGTGGTACAGTACAGGCACCAGTGATCCAGAAAGACTGTTTCCAAGTGGTAGCACCTGGAAGCCAGGCCCTAGGGCCAGGTGTACGTTTCAGCTCTGTCCTTGCTTCGTGCGGGAATGGAAACTCACAGTACCATGCTCCAGTTTGAAAGTGAGGAAATCCTGACTCAGCAAGTTCTTGTACATTGGGTCCAACCAGGACCTGGGGATATAAGTGACTGAGGAACCAGGATTCAATCTAGATATGCCTAAGGACCATCCAACAGTATCTCCCATGTCTCCTCTCTGGCTCTAATGAAATAACCTCCTTGACAGTCTAGAAAAATGTAGTACATATGAAAAAAAATGCTACTACTATGAATTGCTTACATTTCACACCTTCTTTATATTGTTGCCTTGATTATACTGGTGGAAATAACTATTAAAGACTTCTTGGGGGRAAAAAAAAAGAGAAAAATATATCATTGTATCTCATCAAGGATGTTGAAGTTTGGTTTCTTTCTGATTCAAAGTAAACATTTTCGGAGCTTCCCGACTAAGGAAATGAAGTCCTAATGCTGAATTATTCCATCTGGTCAGCTCCTTGGCACTTCCAATTCTGACACAGTTTAGCTGGATGGTTACTTACAGGGACAAGGCAAATGTCATTGTTTCTAATGGAAATGTCATTGTTAGGATAATCTTACGTGCATGTGCCTGGATTCTGTCTGAATCAGCAAACATCCTCAAAGCAAAAGGTTTAAGAGAAATTATGAGCATTTTTAATGACAACATAAGGTGATGAAATTGTGGAATAAGTGCAGCATTAGCAAACTCAAGCCTCTGACAGACAGGAACAGATCCCTTTACCTACATGAAGTCATGAAATTTTGACAGTCATAAATGGAATAATGGTATTTGCATYCTAGCTTTTGAGCCCTTTTCCAAGMTGAAGGTTTTTAAAATCTTCAGGGCTAGAATTTACTTTTTAAAAGTAAAAAAGAAGACACAGTTGACCTAGTCATACAATCTTCCTATTCAAGCAGGTGGGGCATCAAGAAAAGCACCAAGCATCACAAGTTGCACAAATTATCCTTAAACCTCTCTAAAATAAGAAGCAAAACAAGTTGGAAAGAGAGAGCAACCAAACTGGAGAGCAGCTCTGCAGAGAAGGACCTGGGAGTGCTGGTGGATGACAGACTGACCATGAGTCAGCGATGTGCCCTTGTGTCCGAGAAGGCCAACGGTCTCCTGGGGTTCATGACGAAGAGTGTTGCCAGCAGGTGGAGGGAGATGATCCTGCCCCTCTACTCAGCCCYRGGGAGGCCTCATCTCRAGTCCTGTGTCCAGTTCTGGGCTCCCCAGTGCAAGAGAGACATGGAGCTACTGGAGAGAGTCCAGCGYAGGGCTACRAAGATGATCAGAGGGCTGGAGCGTCTGCCCTACGAGGAACGGCCGTGAGAGCTGGGCCTSTTCAGCCTGGGGAAGAGAAGGCTGAGGGGGGATCTCATCAATGTGTACAAGTACCTGAAGGGAGGGTGTCAAGGGGACGGGGACAAACTCYTTTCAGTTGTCCCATGTGACAGGACAAGAGGCAAAGGGCAGAAATTGAAGCACAGGAAGTTCTGCTTGACTGTGAGGGRGAATTTCTTCCCTGKGAGAGTGACGGMRCACTGGAGCAGGTTGGCCAGAGAGGTTGTGGAGTCTGCTTCTGTGGAGATCTTCAAGGCCTGCCTGGATGCAACCCTGTCTTCTATGCTCTAGGTGACCCTGCTGAGCAGGAAGGTTGGACTAGATGATCTCCAGAGGTCCCTTTCAACCGTACTGATTCTATGATTCTATGAAACTGTGAATGTTTGATAAAAGTAATGCTGACTGCAATGAAAGGAAAAAATAAAATAAAAATAGCTGCTAAGATGGTCAAGTAAACCACTTAATTCTTTAAACAATAAATACTAGCTCTAACAAGCTAAATTAACTGGTGAAATGAAGAATGAACTCTGGGTGATTTTATGAGCAGTTAGGAAAAGTTGGCATAATATCATGTCCCCCTTCTGTTGAAGTGACAGTGTTTTTTAGCACCTGTATTGCACATGGCAACAGTATTTGGAGCAGGATTGTCATAACCACAATATTAAATCACCAGGTTCCTTTATTTCTCAGTTGCATGTTGATCTGAAATACAAGTAACCATATTGTCGTATTGACCACYTCATACCTGTTTTACCTTCTTACATAAGTACTCGTACATATATGTAGAAAATAGGGTAGTTCACTTTCCTCATTCTGCTCATATACATATCTGTCTCCCCTCTGCTTGTGCTGTGCATGCCACTAATTGACCTCTGAGAGATCCTCTCCACATCCACATATAATAGGACATTATTTAGTTATGAATAAATTACTCAATCTTCCTTTCTTCCTTTCTTTTTTCCTTTTTTCCTACCTTCCCTCCTTCCTTCCTTCCTCTGCTATGTTTTAAAAGCTGGCATCATATACCATGCATATGTGAAACATCAGAGATGATTAGTACAGACAGGAGATTGGAAAACCATGAAGCATTTTTGAAATCCTGATTGGAAGTGACTCTTCCTCGTTGTTGATTTATTGATGCTGACAACATTGTTTTTTTCTCATTTTAAAAAAACTCAAAGTACCTCGATACTTGGAAAAATACTGAAGCCAAATAAATAGTGGAAAAAAAAATCCTCTGTAAGATTGAATGTCCCTGCTCCTGAAAGAACCTGTGTGTGTAGCTAAAAAAAAAAGGAAAAGAAAAGAAAAGAAAAAAATAAAAGGTTAAAAATGAAAAGCTTTCAGAGATGTTTCTTTACAAGCATCCAATATAATTTTCAGATGCTTACAAAGATCCAGCCCAGTAGCTATTTTGTTTCTTTAGAACCAGAGCCAGTATTATTCAACCTCTGTCAAGTCAAGGTCTAGGAATATCAGCACCTTTTCAAAAACTGTCTTCCAATAGCCACACACGAATAAACTGACTAATGAGAGTATTTGACTTTAAAGTGTCCAGAGAAGGCTAAACACAGAGAGTAGTAATTTTAAAGGTGAAAGTTTCTAGATATTTTCTTTTAAATGCCATAAGACAATTACTTTTTTTACTAGCCCTTTAAAATCACTTGCAGACCTATTGTAAGTAAGTCCTCTTAACAGTCAGAARGATTCAACTAATGCATCAGGATTGTGAAAACCACCAAGAGACTGAGGGGGGATCTCATCAATGTGTACAAGTACCTGAAGGGAGGGTGTCAACGGGACGGGGCCMAACTCTTTTCAGTTGTCCCATGTGACAGGACAAGAGGCAAAGGGCAGAAATTGAAGCACAGGAAGTTCTGCTTGACCATGAGGGAGAATTTCTTCCCTGGGAGAGTGACGGCACACTGGAGCAGGTTGGCCAGAGAGGTTGTGGAGTCTGCTTCTGTGGAGATCTTCAAGGCCTGCCTGGATGCAACCCTGTCTACTATGCTCTAGGTGACCCTGCTGAGCAGGGAGATTGGACTAGATGATCTCTGGAGGTCCCTTCCAACCTTACTGATTCTGTGATTCTATGATTCTAAGAGATAGGAAAACTTCAACACCTTCATTTTACTCCAGGAACAGAGAGTAGTCATAACAACAGACACAGAAAACTTAGATTATTTTATTCTACAAAAAAGAGTAAGGATGAATGCTGCAGATGAAAGGATTAAGAAAATCAAATAAAAGAATCCCACAAGCCTTCATTAYGCTTAAGTTAAGCATATGATTTTTGAACACATGAACTTGTCCACAGAGAGAAAAGCTCAGAAGCACACACATTTCAAAGAGAGCTGCTTTGACTTTCCTCTGGTGACCACACGTACCTTCCATCTGTTTCATCTCCAGTGGCCTTGGAGCCTCAGTCTCTGGCTACACTGGTGGACTAMAGAGTTCCTGGGCACTGGGACCCAGTGAATATTGCTGAATTTTTAGAGAAGTTCTGAGCACTGTTTTGGCTCTGGCAACTAACTGTTCCCCCAAACACTTCTCAGGGACATCCTGGGAGTTACCACAGTTCAGTGAAGTCTTCTTGCACCCTGTTTTGGATGGCAAGAGATTCAAGCAGAATGGAGGTAGGCTGTTCCTTTGAATAGGTAGGCCTTCGAATAGTATGGAGGCAGCCAGCTGGCCTCCATGAGAGAAAATATTTAATTTAGTAATACAGACACTGTGAACAGCTGCCATACTGCTCAGATTTGAATCATGGTTCACATTAGACCTCATGCACCTTATGGGTAGAAGAGCTGCAAGAGACTACATAGCAGAGCATACAGTCTGTTTAGGTTTCTGTGGTACTTTACGTAAGACTTTTCTAACAGTAATAAATATTTTTTAATTTTATTATCAGATGGTCAACATGTCCAGATATGTAGCATAGCAAGCAGACCCAGCTAAGGACTTGTTTACTTAAGCATGGACTATTCTGTAACTATTACTATAATCTGATTCTGTGGAAAGTTACAACACTAAAGATCTAGTTTTCCCGATTCTTCCGACATATTTTCCCCAACGATGAAAGTGAGAAGTAATTTCTGATGTATTTTCTACCTTGCTATTAAAGAATCAGGAAAAAAATCTGTTGAAATCGGTGGCTGAGTTCCAGCTGTCTCCACTGGGTCAGTGACTTTGCATGTGGAGCTGAAGCTGCTCAGTGAGCCAGATTCTCAGCTGGTGTCCCTTAACTTTCATGGAGATAGGCCAGGTCACATTGGCTGGGGAGTTTGCCAGAGAGGGATGTTGACAAAAAAAAAAAAAAAATGCAGGCAGAAAGAGTCAGCTATGTGAGGCTTACAGTTAACTTGTCACATCTAAAAGTAGCTGAAGCACTGCTACAAGGGATACATTTACTGCAAAGTACAACAGGGAGAGAAAGACATTCAGAAGATGAATGTTTCACACTGTCTTAGAGAGCATAATGATATGTTAGGCCAAAATTCCCCCTCCTGGAAGCCATGGCCAGGATGACTTACTCCAGTCTAAGACTATCTTTAGACTAGTCCCATGTTTTCTGCTCTAACATTAATATCCACAGCAGCCGAACCAAGCTATCTGGCCACTGTTTGAAGCCAAACATACTCTCAACAGCACAGTACCACCATTTCAGTGACTAGATTTTCACATCTGAAACTATGGTTTATGACTTCTTGTAGCTCTCCAGTTGCATTTCTTTATATTTAGTGTAATGAAAGAAACATCGAAACAAAGTAAGACAAAACAAGTAACAGCTGGTTTGGTAGATATGCAGGCAGGCAGAGTAGGCTTGCATCGTCTGCCTTCATCCAATTCTGATTCCTCACTGGTGTTCCCTATAACACCAGTAGTGATTTTATCACTAGACCTAATCCTTCAACTCGTATGTATCAGCAACTTATTTATTTTCTTCTAAAATGACTGCGATGCAAAATATRTCAATTAATAGCAGAGAAGATCTGTCAGTCTGTAATGAATTATATCCAGAAAAAGTTATATTTTTGACAGAAAAAATAATTTTACATTAGGTGACAAATTGGGCAGCAAGTACACCAGGATTTGATATTAAATGAATGTATGACCCTGGCTCTAACATAAAATTTCACAAAACACAGATATACAGAGCTCTTCTGATTTTGCACTGRTCTCTTTCAAATGAAGACAAACTGAAACTTTCACGGGATAAAAACAAGCACATTACAGAGCATATGACAGCCTGTATGTTGGGAATTGGAAGGAAACATCTCTGAAAGTAWAACCTGACTACTGCATGATTTCTGGAACAGCTGATACTGACAACTGTTGGAAATACAATACTGGAGAGAATGGATATTGGTCTGATCTGTGCACTGCAGATCAGGGCACTACACTTGAGAATTTTATTGTAAAGAAAAATACATATGGCTTGCACTGCTTTGTCTTTTGTCAGTAAAATAGTAGTTGCTAAAAATTTAAAGATTTAATAATCTGCTCTAGTTACTACTGCATGTTTAATTAAACATAAATCATTGAATTTATCCTTTAGTAAAAATAGAGTGGAAAAAGTTGCAACTTTATGGCAAGTATTATGCCATATGATCCAGAGGACTGGGTGAAGACTTGCTCTCCCCTTTCCTATTCCACTCATGATGTATCCATTGCTGCTAGTGAATTAAGCAGAGTCCCCACTCTAAACAAAAAGTAGCTRTATGTAAGGGTGTTAGTTATTGCGTCTCTGCTACAAGTTAGAGTTGGAGAAAGACTGGTCATGTTAAAAGTACAAGAAGAAGTGTTTTATTATGCTGAACCCTCAGTATCATCAAAGAGCTCTGTTCACACTAACTCATTTGTCCTTCTTAGAGCCTTCCCACTTCGTTCATGCCCTGTGAGYTATGATATGCTACTTATGTTTCAACACAGGCCTTTCACAGAAACTTTTCTCTTTATGGCTACTTTTCCAAACTTGCAGTGATGTTAAGTCATTATGAACTATATTATAGTTTGTATGCGTGAAGTAAGAAATCAKTCCACTGCTCCCATCCAGACTGCCAAAGGAATCAGGAGTCATGGACGAACATCTATTTGAAGCGTGCCTCAGATAATGGTTCAAGATCATTCCTGACCTCAATGTCCTGTGAACACTCAACACTTCTGAAAGTCTTTATTCATTATTTTAGGAAGCCAAAATACAGATTCATATGCTCAGCTTAAAGGCACTTAAACAATTTCAAAGCCATAGCAGGGTTAGTGATAGAGCTGGTATCAGAATTCTAGCTGGCAGCTATCTTGACCTTGAAGATTTTAAGTAAGTTGGGCAACATAGACTTTCTTTTTGGCATTTCCTCCTAGAAGACACGTGTAATTCCCCACAGTGGTTTGTACAGATGCTCTATGAGTAATATTTTCGGTTGATCCACTCCCCCACCTAGTTCAGCTTGACTTTAGTTATACCCTTTCTCCATTGTGTTGTTTATTTCATTTGAAAACATATTAATTAAAAAAATGAATATTACTAGAAGAGGATATCATTCCAGAAAACCCCCCACTGTTTCTTGCCACTGGTAAATGGCTTTTGAAAAACATGACATTCTGAGTTTCTGAGWTTGACAATAATCGTGCAGCAGCCTCCTGCAATCAAAACTTGCAGAATAAACAAAAGTGTGGCTCATTATAAAGCTTTTAATCTGATTTTTTTTTAATTTAATTTWATTTTATTTTATTTATTAACCATTGAAGCATTTAGCCTGTGGTTTAAGTATATTGTGAAATAACCAAGTCAGTTTGGGCTATGATATACGTTGATTGTGCACAATTTTCTTAGTAAGGCTTTATATTTTTGGAGAAATATATAAGTAAAAACCTGGGCTGATGTGAGCTACTGAGATCATAAAATTATTAGTGAACAACGATTCTTCTTMGCTGCAATTAAATTTCATGCTATCAACCTCAAGAAATTCTGTTTTTCATCTGTGAGGTAGTGCATCATAATGGTCAAAGTATTAGACTAAGAAGCAGGAATACTAACATTTCTGGATAGCCTTGGAGCTGACTCCTTACTTTAGGAAAATACTCAGCCCTTTTATAATGCTTTTCTTAGGTSTGATTCTGATTTCATATTGATTTCCCAGCAATGGAATTTCCTTCACTTCATATTTCATAATTTACACAAGCATAAATGAAAATACGGTCAGGTTTCTCATCTTAACGATGGCAATCATAGGTATAATTGTCTCTTTGGGTAACGTAAAGATTAATAAGTATTAGTACTAGTGCTTGTGAAGTGCTTTAAAAAAGAATAGTAATAACTGTGATAAGTAGYGCTGGAAGATCATGGTGAGTTGCAAAATGGATTCTAAATATCATCAATGTAACAGAAATTTGGGAAGGTGAAGGTCTAAGTTCTTGATAACAGAGATTTACAACCTTGTGAGATTTTGTAACCCTGAAAGAACATTAAATATGATAATGAAATTTGTGTATCAAACTCATTCCTTCTTTCTTTTCCAGGAGTTAATAATAAATGCTTTTAAAGCATTTGAAATACAACTGAATAAGAAACGAACATACATTAAGAAAGCCTCCTCTTCCTTAAATCAAAGGAAATTTTATTCCATTCTGACAAAATAAAGATGCCTAAAAGTGTGAATTATTAATTTCTGCATCCATTTTAAAGTATCTTCAGAAAAGAGATAAAAGAAGTCTTGTAAAAATGACAATTAAATCTTCCATYTGTGTAAGATCATAATATTATCAAGTGATATAATCTTATAGAGGAAAAAGAGAAAAATTAATGATTTTGAAAAGAAAGGAAATAGTTAAATACATGTTATCAAGGAATTCATTAACTTCATTTGAAGGAAGAAGGAAAGCAAAGGACAATTGTCTGTTTATGTAAAATTGGAGAGCTGGGAGTGAGCTGAGACCATAAAAACCAATCAGGATGACACACAGAAAATATTGAAAGTAAGGAGTAAGGAGTAAAATGTGGAGGGTCTTTATAAGGATTTTAAATCAGACAGTCCCAGCTTAACATAAATCTTCTATATTGCAAGTGAATGTTAGAAGTCATGGAAGGACAAGACACAACAAACTTGGTGTTCAAACAAGATTGCAAATAAGCCATAAATACTTGCAGATTTCTTTCTATATTCCTCAAAATGAAACCCTGCCTGGTATA
Organism: Rhea americana; assembly: GCF_003343005.1. Classification (NCBI taxonomy): domain Eukaryota; kingdom Metazoa; phylum Chordata; class Aves; order Rheiformes; family Rheidae; genus Rhea; species Rhea americana. The sequence continues at coordinate 2,526,220 of NW_028186523.1, forward strand.
TATCACTCATCTGCCCACTCTAATTAACTTTTTTCCTAAATTGAACCAATAGGCAACTGTGATTGAGCAACATAGTAGAAACAATGGATATTTTAATTTAAAGCCYTGTAGGAGTCATAAATATGAATGACAGCTTTGTGTAAAGACTCTGGAAACTGTAGGATCTGCTTTTAAAAAATCCATTTCTGATATGTTCATTTTTGTCAGCTTGTGCTGTGTTAAATCACATGAATTTGTAAGAGCCACTCCTTTCTTGCACAATCAACATACATATCTGAAAGAATTAAACAGAATATAAAAATTGTTTGGACCAATATAGAAAGTTTAYGTACAAAATGGCCTTTGTCCATCAAAATGCCAACTAATGATCACATAGATGACATTTTTTCAAGTTTGTCCTTGTAAAAGGGGAATCTCACATACCACAGTAGCAGTCATAGTAAAACAAGCTTTATATTGGCATGAATTTTGCATATGTCTCATGAAGATATATGTCCAAAAATGGGTTCTAAGTCAGGAGTCACACTCTGAGCTACATCATCTGAAGTTCCCAAGCTACAATCCGTTTACTATCTGTGGGTGGAAAACTATATAGTTCTAAAAATGGTGAATTCTTTCCCAGTTTCTGTGTCAGTTTTATACAGTTTTATTTATTTCTCAGCTTAATAAAGCTGACTTACTTAGGCTTCACAGCATTTACATTGGTTTGCATATCAATCACATCATTCATGTTAAGTTCATATTCATAATTTTGTAGGATTTTTTAGTTAAAATTGTCTAAGGTATGTTTTAAACAAATCTGTTGTTTTAAATTCTACAGATATGCCTACAAAAATATGAGATCGATGCTTAAATGCACTTCATATATGAATTAGTTCTCTCAAGTAACACATACATATTTTTCCTGTGTGAGATTAAAGTTGGTTTGGGATAGATTTCTTTCTGATGTACTGATAAGCACTAGGCACTAATGTGGCGTGAACACATGACAGAGTGCACTGCCAATGAAAATGTGAAAAACTGCTTACTGTKTTGTGATGTCTGAACCTTGATTCARTTCCTCCAAGAAACTTCTCCTGTTTGTTGTCCTGCCAATAAGAAATAAACAGATAACACTGCTAATACTATCAAGAGATAACAAAACTTCATACCCAACAACAGCATTGTGGGAACGAGTATATGGAAGCGACGAGCATGTAGGAAGGAATAAAAATTCTACCAACACTTGAAAAAGTGAATGTGGTTGAAGACCTAACATGCACAGGCACAGGCACAGGCTTTGGATTTTTCATGCTGATTTCATAGAGTATTTCTGTTACAAAACTGTGATTCCCCTCCCCCCACACATTTAAAAAATAAGCATATATGATAAAAATAAAACACTGACATGTCTTCATTTTTCTGTTTATAATTTTTTACTAGGGAATATTTAGCTRAAAAAAAAACATTTTAATTACAAAATGTTATCATAGACTGTCATGGAGAAAATAATTTACAGGTCTAATGTTCTCATTTTCTTCTGTGAGGCGAGTTCATCAGCTGGACCRTATATCCTGTGACCCACTTTTTAAAGTTATGAATGGAATAGTGTATACATGAGAACTAGTGACTACAAGTTATCCACAGACTCTAAAACTGAGTACCTGAGATGCTCCGGGAAAAGGAATCATACATGCAGTATCCTGGATATACAACTGTATGTCAACAGAGWTTTTTTACTGGCAGAATTTAGGTCTCTACACCTGCAACAGCAACTGCATTGATATTTCGGAAGCTATTTACAAATACTGTGCTGTTCTGTACTGACTGTACTGTTGCCAGGGCTCTGCTTATTGCTTTCCTGTCAAATTGTAAAGCCAGAAGTGCTCTTGCACAGAATGGTATAGAAGCACAGTGCTACACCGTGGACAGGAACTTGTGTGATTAGATAACTGCACATACTTCTTTCAGGGTTGTCACTTATAGATTTCATCATATAAGAGAGCAATCTGGCAAGCAGYCAGTATTAAAGACATAATAGACAGAACGGTTGATAAGACAGGTARTACGGCAGCAAAGCAAGGGGGAACACTGGATCTGCAAAATAAGAAAACTTCAATAGAATATTACATTAAATGATAAAAATATACATTTATCTTTTAGAATGGGCTATAAACTTCCTCCGAGTAGGTGGACACGATTACTCGTTATTGTTGTTGTTATTATCATTTACCCTGTTCTTAGAATGATAAAATTTTATTAAATAGCGGTTCAGTCTTTATTAGTAGGTGTTTAATTGAGTAGATTTATTGCATACATTTTTATTAATTGACCTGTGTCAGGTAAGTATAAGGAAAAGGCAAAATTAACATGCTGCCCTTTAGCTTTTGAATGTAAGGAATTAGAGCACTTAGCAATTTTCTTATTAAGTTCTATACTGAACTCTACCCTAGCCTATAAATAAAACAAGATTTGCTCCTAATACAGTCAAATAGTATTATCAAAAAGAGTAAAGATAAAAATTAAGAATAAGGAAAGATAAAGAAGAAAAAGAAAACAAATTAAAATAACATGATACGCTGATTTATATGACATGTTAATCATCTATTATTTATCCTAAGTGCTTTTTGACTTCTCATCTAATTTCACTACAGCATCACAGATAGACTGTAGTCACCTTTTCCTGAAAGTTAATAATTAATAAGCAATATTTAGCCTGCAAATAGGAAGCTGATGCATAGTCTTTGTAAAGCATGCTTTGCGATGAATTCCCCCCCGGGTGAAATCTGCTCCATCTGCATAAAATCTTTCTACAAAGCACTGAGGGCTTTGGGAAGCAGAATCCACTCCTTCCAGACAGTATCTGCTATCCTTTCTCCCAGCTGATCCTCACATTTCCCTCCTGGCTTGTCTTCTTCATACCTTGCAACACCTACCTATAGAAAGAGGTTTTCCTGTGTGCATATTGCTGTTTTGGCTCATCTCTTTGCTTCCAAGGCCCTAGACAGATACTGAACACTGCAAAGGAGTATGTGCTGGATGTTTATACTGGGATAAATTTCACTGCAAGTGCATGTCAAAAAGGATGCCTATAGCACTGTCTAGTATTCTGGGAATAGCACTGGAAATTTCTAATGAGGATTGTGGAGTATCTGATGAGGAGAACCTGGAGTCAACGAAGAGCTATGCAGATTTGCATCAACTGAGAGTGCAGCTGGGAGATTAGGGAATGCAGTGTGAATATTCACATAGCGTAGACATAAACAGTACATTTTATGCTTATGTACCTCATTACAAACTCACAGTTCCTTAACTGAACAACAAGGATACAGCACCTTATAACTTTTATGTTTCTCCTGATACAATATTTTCACACTTTCAATAAACTATATTTCATTAATTTTCTTATTTCCACTCAGAGGTGTCTTTATTTTCAGTCTTTTGCTATCATGTCCCGGGTGTTAAGGAAAGTATAATTGCAAAAGTCTTTAAAATAGAGTATCATGGTTAACTGGTGCTAAAGTTCTAGATAACTATACTGCTAGTTCTTTCCTAGCTATATAATAACAATTATATGGACAAAAATCACCCCTAGGAGTAAAATTTGTTATGCACCAGAACATTCCTGCTTGGCAGCTGAGCTATCATGATTTATGCTACGGAATCTGGTTTTTGTATATGTACTCTAGCAACAATCTTTTACTTGAATTCCATCTGTCACATACGACAATGGTCATTTCATTTTATACTTTTGCTTTYCCCATCTGAGTCTTTTAAGTCATTTGCCTTGTTGGCAAAAATGTATACAGATTTTGTTTATACATCTCAGAAAAATACGAGTTCCTGACTGCAAATCTTTTTTCTGTGCAAATTTCACTTTAGAACTAGTTCATTCCTTTTACTTTACAGGTTTTCTGAGTATGGCTTGAGTCATACATTTACTAGCATTCATTAGCATACTGGCATTCCATACATTTATTGAAAAATATATTAATACCATATTTTTAAAAAGAAAAGATGAATGGTTCCCTAATTCTGAAGCAGTTTCCTCAGTTTGGGAAGCTAGTTTGATGTTTTAGTAACACCATTAAATTGCCTATCAATTAGACTTTGGTAACAGTTGTTTCTATTAGATAGTTGGTTAGCATATTTGCTAATCATGAGTTCAAACCATTTGATTCAAAAAGTTCATTGTTGCCTCCAAGTGTAAAAATAGCCTTATTTCCCAACATTTGAGTTGCTATCATAACAAATCAAAAATAGCTTAATTTAGTTGCATAAGGACTTCCATTCAAGTAATTTTAACCATAACAACTGCAAACGAACCATCAAATTTAACTGTTTTTTAGGCAAGTACAATCTAGAAGACTATCTAGTTTAGCTCTAGACCCTAACGTAGAAATTTCCAATCCAGCTTGTCACACTGTTTCAGAATGCACATACCAACTTGACAACTCCTGATTTGGAGTTGACTTCTATTAATACAGATTAAAATTAGCACAGAAAATGTCTCCACCTGTGTGGCAACTCAGAGGGGTCGTCAGATGACTTAAACGCTTTCCTTTTTTTTACGTAAATGCTTAAAAAGTTTAWTTGAGTTTGATAAAATAATACATTTAGAAATTAAAAGGTATTGGTGAAAAATAATATAGTGGTCTAGGCCACATAAAAATTCTAATAACTATTTGTAAACAAATAGTTAATAAACATGGCCACCTCTTCATTTAAATTTTATGGAGCTTAGTAAGGATTGATCAGGTATTTTTGTCTCATTTATATATCAAAATGCAATATCTGCAGTTTAAAAGTTGATATATGCCAGCAATTACTACACATAATAATAACTGAAATACCATAATATATTTGATCATATAAATTTGAATAATTCTCATAAACAGATGGATAGTAGAGCAAGGGGAAGCCAGAACTAGTCACTTTCACAATAACAATACACTTTGAACCAATTTCTTCGAGAGATATTAACATTAATTACAATGTTAGATGACATTTCCTTAATATCATTTTTATGGTCTACTATGGGATACTTTTTTATTAGTGTCATCATGGATTATTACAGACTGATTCAACATGAGGAAAACCAGCTCTCTTCACATCATTTATCCTTTTCTGATATTTTACACAAAACCTATGTTAAAATAACTTTGCCAACATTTTAAGTCATGCCCCTTTACATTAGGAAATGCCTTAGTTACAGTGGCCTGGACAACTTCAGTTCAGCTCTCACACTTACTAACAGTCTCTGTTAACATATCCTGTATTTCAGTCTATGACCAACCACCATCTGAGCTTTCCACAAGACTCTTGTCCCCTTCTGTGCATAGGCTGGACAGTACTCATTTAGTGAGTAGGTATTCAATATTTGTTTGTTTGTTTCTCATTTTTCGCTGTACAGCCCTAGGCTACATATACTGAAAAAAAACAAGCACTGAAGAAATAATTACCCTTTCCCTTGGGTGCATTACTATAGCAATCCTTCCTGCACCACTGAAATAGCTCACAAATATTAATCCATTTATCTGCACAAAAGCCCTGTGAAGAAGAAAGAGGTTATGCAACAAGCAAGTTACACGTGGGAATTTGAGGCACGCAAGATTAAAGTCAATAGTTTGACTTAATTTTGACTAATTTTTAGATGACCTGTTTTTCATTATACATAACAAAACGTAGAATTGTACACAGTCAGTCATAGCTCCTGTCAACTTCATTCATAAGTGTGAGCATAATACAGGTCTGGAAGCAAATATTTGCATTACAGAGTTCAGAATTCTGGCACCCACATGCAACTCAGGATATTTCAAAAGACTGTTCTCAAAGGTAGCTTCGTACATGGGACAGACGATTCTTGCTTGTTAAGGAGGTGACCGAGTGAGGGAAAGAGGCAAAGCTCTGGTGGAAGGCTTCCAAATAGCAGGGAYGGCTCAGCTTCCCAAGAGAATGATCAACATAAAGATTGCTGCAATTGGAAAATGTGAACAGGCTAATGTCAATGAAAGCCAGAGATGGAAAGGAGGCAAACTGACAACCAGTGCCTAAGCACGTGTACACATACTGTTAAAAAACAGACAAAAAGCATGAGGTGTGTGAGAAACAAAATCACAGTCCCAATGCTGCAGCTACTCAAAGGAGGAAAAATAAAAAATACAYGGGTGTAGGAGAATTTTCCAACAAGGAAGATAAAGTCTACAATGTGACTTTAGGTGATCTAAAGACTCTCAAATCATGGACATTTCAAAAGAGTGCCAGAAAATTATGCTAATTCCTTTTAATTTGAGCTGCATTGTATAGCACAATAAATGGGTAGAGCAGTCTAATTTATGTATTTATGGTATGCTCTGTTAAAAAGGTCACACGGGATCAGGAAAAGGGAAAGCTTTAAYGTCTTAGCTACTATGCTTTGTGAAATATTTTTTCTACTGAAAAACAGGAGACAGGGGAAATTATTCCCATATTAGTGCAAATGAGCATTCTTGATTCTAGAAAACTTTCTAGATTGTAAAGTGGGGCAGGTAATTGCAGAGAGAAAGTGTGAAACTCCAAAGAACAAGCAGTGCCCTGTCCACCAAGGGAAGCAGTCCCAAATTACATCTTAGGAGGGTCAGAAAAGGCGAGATTTCCTGAGAAGCTGTAAGGCAAGATTGTAGGGAGACTGTAGCTTACTTTGCACTAAGACGACGCTGAAGGCTGTTAGATTTCCAACAAGGTATGGAAATAAAGCATAAACACTACRAGGATACAACAGTCAGGAGGTAGATTTGTTTTCAAGCACCTTGTTTAATCTGTTTTACTCAGAGCTTTTGAGGCTTTCCCTATTTATAGAGTTATCTTGTTCTAGTTTGGTTGTCACTGTTGTTCTTTAAATAAAACATTAGCTTTTGAAGTTGGATATCATTAGTGTCTTCTGGCATGCTTGCATCAGAAAATGGGAGGCAGGGGAGGTGGTTTTACCTGGCCAAAGCAGGTCCCTGAAGGTCACAGTATGATTTTCCCTAGCCCAATAAGCAGCAATACCAGGCTAGAAAGCCCTACTGAAGTGCACACTGAGGTTGTGGCAAATACRCTTTTCAAATAGGAAATCCACAAAACAACAGAGACTTCTGCTTAGTGTTTGTGGTAATTCATACCCTGGAGGTCTGGTCACAGCTACAAAGCAGCATGTGCTGCAAATTTACTTTCTGTTGGATGGCATATTCTTGTAGAGTATTCTAACAGAATTTAATTTAACATAAGGACATAGGCTAAGGGAAGAAGAAACGTTTATTTCTTCGTAAATTTTACTAGGCACACTATAGATTCCCATACATCGATTACAGTTATCTGGTTATAGTCTTACAGTAGAAGAAGGAGGAACAAAGAAGAAGGCCACCAGGAGCAACACAAAATTGTGACGATTCCTTGGTACCAGTAGGATGGTACCAACAGGCTAACATTCAGGAGAACAGGCTTTCTTCCACTGGCTATTTGATATYGTTAGATGGACTATAGTTAGATCCTGAGAAACTGAGAACCACTGAGGAAATACCACAGTCATGAAGGAGTACAGTAATTGTTTGTAGGGGTTGACTCTCTTCTTAATGCTCACACCAGTTAGAAACTTATAAACACCAAACGACGAGGCAGTGTGGAAACAGCCTGAATCATAAGAATGGATTTTGGAAAAGCAGAGATAATCATAAGCAAAGCATCAATCCTGAAGTCTTAAAACCGGGTAGAGCAACCACAGCTACATTGCAGTAGCTCAAAGTAGACGTTGACAGGCACAGGCATTGATGGGGTTGTGCTCAGCTGGGGTAAACTGAATGTATTAGTGGAACTGAAAGATTGTCCTTCACTTCTCCGAGGCAGAGAGCACAATTTGACCACAGACCCTCCTAAGCCAATGCTCTGTAAGATAAAAAGCATTTCCGYAACAAAAACTGAAATAATCTCTATTACAGTCAAAGACTTTATTTGATTCTCTTACAACTGAACAGTTGTCAGYGTGGGGATCTTGCAGATAGGCTTCCTACTAGAGGAGAAATCAGAACTGCAGAGACTGGTGTTTGCTTTATATAACTTGCTTTCTTTATGTTCTACGAAACAGTTGTTAAACCAAGTAGAATACCAGCACAAGAAAGCGCTGCTGTAATTTCAGCCCAATGCCTGGTCTCCTGGAAGCAACCTATCCTCAAGAAGTGGCTCTATTTTGAGAACTGGTGGCAGAGAAAATATTCTTTTTTTTCTCTCTTAGAAATGACCTCAAAAAAGAAAAAATCCCTGAACAATGCATCATTTCCTCAAAGTCCATACATTATTCTCACACAAGAAAACTTGATGACTATGTATAACAATGCTATCCAGTAACACCTGCAAAAACAATGCATTTCCAGCAAAGAAACGACTCTTAAAGAAGAGGCAATATAATCATCCAGACTGAATATAAGGTTAGTTTTTTCCATTATATGTTATCTTCTATTTCAAGCTTTATTTCAAGGATAGCAAACTGATTTAATCTCAAAGGGATTAATATTAATTCTGTAGAATTTCACAAATCTTGAGATGAATCAAAAAAGTTCTCTGTTGTTCAAGTAATAGTTTATTAACAGACTGCAGGCTCCAGTCTCTTTCCTACCAAATAGCTTCTGTAAATGTTACATTCTTTCTGTGTTCATAGTACTTTAGTGCTCGGTTTTAGATAAGGTGCATTTGCTTACCTTGATTGCCAGGCTTTTGTGTCTCTTRTTCCATGTTAGCATTACCTGATTTACGTAACCTGTAATCTTTATCTTGGAACCTCAGCAGCATTATTGTCAGTCTCAGAGGGGCCCATATTTGGTCCTTTGGACTATGTGATGGGGTTTTTCTGTTATGTTCAAAAATTCACTGAACAAATTTTGAACAAAGAGTATCACATCGTCCAAATCTAYACCTTCTATACCAGCATGAGTACAACGGCCTCTGTTTTCTGATTTCCTTGTTTTGTTGAACATAGAAAAATCAACATTCTTCTCAGTTCATAGATCTCTTTGTTTCAGCGTCTCTGTCTTCTGTGTTGCTTATTCTTTCCTCTGTTGCATGCACACGTTCGTTTAATTTATCCAATTTAGCAGCCATTGCATCTCTCTTTCCTTTAAGTCTCTCCCATGCTGTGAAGAATGACTGTCCGGGTCCATTTTATTTCTCTAAATATTGCTGCAATGCCTGCAGGAGCTTCTATTCCCCTAAAGAGCACCAAGACAAATGCTGTGTTTTCCATAACACCTGTGAATTTTCTTGAGCAGCCCTCACTGGGCTTCTGTGAACTCTGACAGTCCTAACCTGTTGTCACTAATAATGCTCATCTTTCTCCAATACTGCCAAAATGTTAAAGTCCAAGGAGAAAGGACTAAAAAAATTTGAATATCTGATAGGATTGCAGTTGGCCTAAAGCTACATGAGCCGGAGTTACAAAAGTATTTTGGCAGCTACCTCCAATGCAGTTCACAACTAAGCCTAGGAAATACCATTTTGAAGTCTGTGGGCACCTGGCTCTTGAAAAGACATTAAAAACAGAACTGGTTTTTCTGAAGCAGGGTGAATCAGCTATTTTTAATCAAGGTTCATTCAGTAGAAAGCCATGTCCTGCTCATCCCTCTGCCAGGCAGATAAGCACTGCATGCTCTGTGTACGGCTGTGTGGGTGAAGGGGCAGGTGGATGTCTCCTGAATTCCTCTGGAGATGGAGGGCTAGGGCAATGGCAGAACCTAGATCAAATTTACTAGTTGCACATATCCAGATTGTTGTCTGCCATTTGAGTAGCCTTCCATTAATGCATACTTAGTATGTCTCTGTGCCTAACACTKATAGAGCCAGATAACCATAGCTTTTTCTTCTAATTGGTAAACCCCAAATCAGACTTAAGAATTTTCAGAATCAGGAAATTTATCTATTGACAGCCTGAATTAAAAATAATTTTAAAATATTTTTTCCTGGGAATGGTGAATTTTGTCACTTTGTCTTTGAGAAGTTTCCAGTCCAGTTCCTAGTGGGTCAYTTTCTATTCCAGATGTGATCCCTTTGCTGCCGTTTCAGAAGAATGTCAGAAGATCATCATCTTCTGAAATCTGAAATCATCTGAAATATGCAGAGTGGCAGATAGTGATGGTCAAGGCTGAGTATGCAAAAGAGAGAAATATTTATGATAGGAATATATGTCCTTGCTCTTTTTTTATTACTGCTGATTTGGAATTTTAGGGTACTTATCTAGCAGCTTTCAGGTGTCAAATGTTCTTCTGTTCTCTTCAGAAAGCATGTATCATCTACTTACTTCTTCTTCTTCTTCTTCTTTTTTTTTTTTTTTTTTTTGGAGCTTGGACTGACAACACCACAAAATAAATATATTATCATCAGAATTAAGAAACAAATGGTAAAATATGTTGGTAGTATATTGGGCATTTTNTTTGGAATTTTAGGGTACTTATCTAGCAGCTTTCAGGTGTCAAATGTTCTTCTGTTCTCTTCAGAAAGCATGTATCATCTACTTACTTCTTCTTCATATTCTACTGCTTATTCCTTGGACTCTTGGAGCTTGGACTGACAACACCACAAAATAAATATATTATCATCAGAATTAAGAAACAAATGGTAAAATATGTTGGTAGTATATTGGGCATTTTTTAGGATGCCTATTGTAAGACACCTGAAAAAGGCTTTGACTAAACTAAATATTTATCCTATGAAATGAGGTCAKTTTTTAGAGTCCTCCGAAAATTAATACACACAAAATCATTGAACACCTTTGTAAATTTTAATCATATGTACATAKGTATTTATTTGTATGTATGGATATGTTATTATAAAGTTTTTAAAGTTCTCTAACTTTTCYGAATATTTTGTTGGAAATTCTTCTCTTGTCATATATAATAATGTGGACTAACCAGGTTATTAAACATATGGTGACATATTCAGTTATACAAAATATTGTTTGTTAAATAATATATCCATTGAGTTTCAATAAATGTTTACTATATGCCCAGCTATGTAATTAAACAGGTAATAAATTTCATTAGAGATATTCTTGAAACAAATTGTTTTTTCTAAAACCTAGTCATTTTTAACACTTTTAAATTAAATCCTTATTTCAGTGACTATATTTAAAGTGTGACTTGAATTCCCTGTAGTTCACCTCAGAGGTTTTTTATTTTTACTCCTGGCTAATAAACTAAGAGGCATACCACTCATACCAGTAAAACCCCAAGCAAGCTGCCCTGTATCATACTTCACACTTCATCAAGATTCTTCCCTATGTAGTAATACTATTCATAGGGTTTTATATTTGTTTGTTTTGTTTCTATGGTTATTTTTCCACTTACCTTAGGAAGTGTGATTGTTTTTTCTCAGCTTCCAATCTCCACTAGAACATTTTGAGTTGTCCAGAAAATCACTTAAAGCTCTTACTGGTCACATAGAGCTGAGTGAACAGACATATGATTTATCTACATCTGCCTGAATGAGGTGAAAACRGTCTTTCAGACACAGGGAGAAAATATAGAAAACGTTTCACCTCTTAAATTTTTTTTTAATGTCCTGGCTATTTTCTTTATGAATGGCATATTCTTAACATTGGAAGCACCACAACTGTCCTTGAAAGTATAAAATATTCTCTTGTATCAATATCTAGAAAACAATTATATAGCATATATAGGAATAACATTCCTGAATTTAACAAGTAATATTTTCCTCCTCACCCATTCCACATCCCAATTCAAACTACATTTTGTTAGAAAAATTGTACAAAGCCAGAGGGGTCTTGTTGCACTGTAGGCTCTGTCAGATAAGCAGCCAATTGAGTTACAAAAGCAAGAACTCAACATACCAATTGCCCTTGAGAAAATGTCTTTACAGCTGTCTTTTTCATAGCTTCACAGAGAGACTATATACTTGAATTATTCCAGTCAACATAGCATAAACTTTGTTGTCATGATCCACAAAGATCATGACAATTACTCAGGTAACAAGGATCTATTAAAGATATAAAGGGCAAAATGACCAGCTCTTGCCTTCTAGAATATAATCTCCTAGACTGTGGGAATCAAGGTACTTCACAAACAAGCTGGAATTTTCCTCTTTATGGTGCCATCAAATAGTAAGGCYTATATCCATAGGTAAAGCATGGTCAAGGCACTGTTTCAATCACCATCTCATGGTCTTCGAAAGTGTTTAATTATTAGCATGCTTCCTGGACTGTGMCAGCATGTACTCCTCGAGAAGGTGTTTTGTGCCACGCCACACATGTGTGTTCTGTCTTTGCAGCAGTGTGAGCTGTTCAGAAGAGGCTGCCCCATTTGGGGAAGAAAGACAACSGGGCATGTGAACACATGCGGGTGGTGCCATGCCACTTGGCTGTGGAAGGAGGCAGTAGTCCATTCCTGTCATACCGAGAAGCAGGTATGGAGCCCTACRCACCAAAGAATTTTCTTGGCTTTGCTCAGAGTAACTTCTTTACCTAGTGGGTCACTTCTGTCTGTTCCTGAATTGATAAGAAATCTAATCCTTATTAGAAAAATGAATTAAAATCGTTTTGCCAAATTGAGATGAAATATACTTTGAGACTGCCACCACATGGACATTCAGAAAGATACAGAGAAGTCAACAAGCTCTTTAGGAAGCAAACAGAACACAGAGAAGCTCCTTCAAATCATGGGAGAGAGATGTCCTCCAATTCCTCTCCCTACTAGCGTAGCAAGACCATCTTAGCCATAAGTAGAACGTATTTCAGGCTGCTCACTTACTTCCAGATCCTCACCTCTTACCCTTTAATTCAGGGTAAAAGTAAATCTAGCTCACAGAAGATCTGAGGAAATAGCAGTAGAGGCAGCTACATGCAATACCACGGGCACTAGAGSTGCAGTCCTCTCTCTGTCTCCTCTAGTGGCCTTCTGTATATATATCCTGCTCATGTAAACAACAGCTGCAGGATGTTAAGAGCCACTAAAAGCTCAGTCCTGTATTTCAGGTATTAAATTACTCAGGCCCACAGAGACTTATTTTTGTTCTGATTTTAGAGATGTTGACTAGGTAATCTCATGTCGACAAGAATGAGACCAAATTGGAAGCTAATTTGTTGCTGCCTGATGTCAGGAACAATATAACTTGCYCACTGACGCCATAGAAAGAACTTTATTCATAAATAAAGCACTTTGATAAAAAGCAATCCTCCTCATGTAATTAGGAAATACAAAGGGCAAAGCTAGAATTTGAGTTTTAATAGTGAAAGATAATAAATCCTATTTACAATCGTTATAACAAAAAGCTTACTATAACACAAAAGAGATGGAGAATTCAGTTTCAGAAGTATTCTGAAAGCATGCTGTCTCAGAGCTATAAATAATGAATTGTTTCTATATGTGAACGAAGGAAATAATGACAAAGTATTTTGGAAATTTTAAACAACATGTAAGCCTTTATCCTCCACTGAAAATGCATAATTAATAATACCACAAAACATGATCTACTACTAGTTTATGAAAACATATTTCAAATACAGAAAATCTCAGACTGCTGCCTTTAGAGAGAAGAACTTAATTTCTTGGGTTAAAATCCTTAAGTGGGTCCTCACTGTAGTTCTTGATCCAGCCCAGAAAAGCACTTACATTTCTGCCTGTCCATAAATGTGGAAGTCACCCTTGCCGTGTAAGTCTAAATAACATTTGCTATTAATCACTACTAGAGATATCCACATTGTAAGAGTGACCCTATGGTCTATGTCTAAAATCTTAAAGGATATTAGGACACCTATCAGATCAGGTATTAATTGTGGAAAATTTTAACTATCCAAATATTGATTGGATCAATGCTTCATTAGGATGATTTGTAGAGATAACATTTTTGGRTGTAAAAAGTGACAACTTCAAAGAACAGCTAGTCTTAGAATCCACARAAATATGCTGTTCTGAAATAGCTCTTCAGTAGTACACACAATATAGTTCAAAAAGTATTAGTGGGAGAGGCTTTCTGTAATAGCAACCACAATGCAACTGGCTTCAATAGTGGTGGGGGAGAGAAAGCTAAAYAAATCCAGCATGCAGCTATTAAATTTCAAGAAAGAAGATTATGTARAGGGGGACAATTAGTGAAAAAAGCAAAGATCAAAACCTAAAAATCCAAAAAAGAGCTTTCTAAAAAGCAAGAAGCATACAAACAGACTAGATCCTGTTAAAAATACTGTAGTGAAAGAACAGGTAAAATGTATGCCACCATTCAATAAGAAAGAAAAGCTACCCTAAAAAGCTTCCATCTGATCAATGGTAGCTAAGGAGGCTATCACGGGGAAAAGACCAGCATCTAAAATATGAAAAGCTTGCCTAAATGAGAAAAAAAMCATAAGAAAATGATAGCTCGAATATAAGCAGAAAATTAAGAGGTCTAAAAATAATTTGAAATACACTTTGCAAAGGATGTTCAAATTGACAAAAAGTTCTTTAAATGCTTAAAAAGCTGAGGAATTGGTGGAAATGCATGATACATGTATGGAAGCAATGCTTGGGGATGATAAAGGCCATGGCAGAAAAGCTCAGTGAATTCCTTGCTGAAGAAGCTGGGAACAGTCCCATACTGGAAGCATTATTTAYACCAGCTAGGTCAGAGGAACAAGATCTTCTTGAAGTAAATATATCACAARGTAAACTGGAAGCCACCCTGACCAGGTGGCATTAATCACATGTGAGCTGCTTGTGAACCTGCAGAACTGCCGCCCGAGGTATGTGACACATCATTACAAACAGCCACTGCCCTGTGGCAAGTGAATTCACAGAATCACAGAATGGTTGAGGTTGGAAGGGACCTCTGGAGATCATCCAGTCCAACCTCCCTGCTAAAGCAGGGTCACCTAGAACACATTAGACAGGGTTGCATCCAAGCAGGCCTTGAAGATCTCCASAGAAGGAGACTCCACAAACTCTCTGGCCAACCTGTTCAAGTGCTCCGTCACTCTCACAGGGAAGAAATTCCCCCTCACGGTCAGGCAGAACTTCCTGTGCTTCAATTTCTGCCCATTGCCTCTTGTCCTGTCACAYGGGACAACTGAAAGGAGTTTGGCCCCATTCCTTTGACAGGTACCTCCCCTTAAGGTATTTGTACACATTGATAAGATCGCCGCCTCAGTCTTCTCTTCCCCAGGCTGAAGAGGCCCAGCTCTCACAGCCGTTCCTCATAGGGCAGACGCTCCAGCCCTCTGATCATCCTTGTAGCCCTAAGCTGGACTCTCTCCAGTAGCTCCATGTCTCTCTTGTCCCAGGGAGCCCAGAAYTGGACATGGTACTCAAGATGAGGCCTCCCCAGGGCTGAGTAGAGGGGCAGGATCTCCTCCCTTGACTTGCTGGCYGTAGTCTTCCTAATGCACCCCAGGGTACCATTGGCCTTCTTGGCCACAAGAGCACTTCGCTGACTTATGGAATTGCCAGCTATAAGTCCCTTGTGGAATAATGGCTCCGGAGCAGATCCTGTCAATTACAAACTGTTGTAGTTTCCATCTTAGGAAAAATGGTAGGCGCATCAGACACAGTCTGTTGGGCAAGAATCAGTGTTGCTTCTAAGAAGGGAATGCTCTCTCCCTAACCTGTTGGACATCCACAAGAATGTCAATAAGTACATGGAAAAGGACACCCAGTGGATGTAATGTGTCTGGAGTTCTAAAAAGTCTTTGACAAGGTTACTATCCAAAGGTTATTTAAGAAACAAAGTTACAAGAAACACACAAAGCTGGACAGGAAGCTAAAAGGAAGGCTTACTATCACTTTCCAGTATGTCAAGTGGGGTCCTCTAAGGATCAGTGCTGTCACAGTTTTTATATTTCATCATTTTCCCCAAGGCATCTTAAGGAAAAAATATGTGAACAYGAAATCTCTATGTTTCCAGATGATACTAAGCTGTTCTGTGTAGTTAGATGTTGTGCCAATGCTAAGCAGCTCCAGAAGGACCTCATAAAACTGAGTGAGTGAGCAAAAATGTGGCAGATGAGCTTCAATATAGATAAAAACATCTAGGGAAAATAATCCAAATCATTCCTGCTACAATGTTGAATGCAGAACTGGCATCTACAACTCAAGAAAGAGATCTCAGTCATCACTGACAGGTCTCTGAAATCATTATCTTAATGTGCAGCAGCAGCCAAAGGAGCCAAGAGAGTGTTTAGCATCATGCAGAAAGGTCTTGAGAAGAGAGGATATCATTTTGCCACTGTATAAAATCTCGATGAGCTTGTATCTTGAGTTCAATGTGAACATCCATTTCGTGCATCTGAAGAAGGACGTGGAGTTTAATAAGGTACAGAAGAAGGCAAATAAAATGAGCAAGAGGGCAGAGCATCTTCCTTTGTAAGCAGAGGTCAGAGGCAAGATAGATGTGCATGGATATGATTGAGGTTTACTCAATCATGAAAGAAGTGAGCAAGCTGAATGTGGACCTGTTGTTCACTAAGTTCTGCAATATGAGAACAAAAGAACATGAAGAAACTAGCATAAGATCTATTGAAAGCAGTTTATAAAACCTTATTTACACAGCAGTTGAGTAATTTACTGCAACAGAACATTGTGGAGGCAGAAAGTGTCAGCAGGCTGGAAATGGGATTAGGAAAAGTAATAGACAACAGCTCGAGGATTTGTTGAAGTATGCTGTGGCATGAGAACAGGAAGGAGGGAACAATGCTGTACACTCATATTTCATTCCAATATGAAATGAAAAATACAGTCAAGGCCTATGTAGACATGCACATACACACACCTGGGAACTAGAAAATGCTCCCAGCCTCCCTTGTCTGCAGGTAGGTTAAGTAACTCCCTCTTCAAGAGCCTTTCAGCAGAGCTAAGACTTGATCCCAAATCTCCTGTACGTGAATACATGAAGGCTTGCTTTAACTGGTTACCCAACAGTGTCCTTTAAGCCTGGCKCCTACATTTTTTCTGTCCCGTGAAGGAAATGTCTTACCACAGTCATTTCTATACAAGTGACAAGAAGTATGATGTTAAGTATAAATATTATTGCATGGAGTATGTCTCCATTGCTCTTGAGTAGTACTTTTACTTCTCATTATTCATTCATTGACTAATAACATTTCCAACATGCCAGCCATTGCATCAAGAGGACATTTTTAATAAACTTTCCATTCTTTCCCTATAAACAAAATTTAAAAGTTGTAATAAACCAAGGATTATGGCTACTTCAGTGTTTATAATGTGAAGCTCAGAATTTCCATAGATCTTTGATGGTGCTCAAAATAAAATCAAATTATAATGCCTACAGGGGAGTCAAAGATCAAACAGTCTGTGACTCTGACAAGTCTATTCCATGTACCTACTTCATGTATCAAATTCCTTTCAAGTTCCTCTAACATTAGCCTTTCATGAAACCATCTCTGTATCTGCCTCATTGTCAGCTTCATAAAAAATGGGAATGAAACTGCCTCTACATCCAGTGCTATTTTCATGACTTTATTTCAGCCAAAAAGCAAGTGTTTTGCTAGAGGTAAAATAAAGTAGAAAATAAAGCATCACAGAGGACCTATGAGGTTGATGTTCACTTTGAGCTTCCACTAATGTTTGCTCTCCTGCTGGATACTACCCACGTAACTAGCCAGTGGGAGACTTTGGAATGAAGGGATAGAGCTTGAGAAGTTTATTTATAATATTCAACTCCACCAAAAGTCTCCTTTTTGTGCAGTTGTTGAGGATTTTTTCCTGAAGTGTTTATATTCCTGCTTAGAATGATGACTTTCATACACTCCTTACAGTGGTTGATGATGGTAATTATTGTTATTATTGTCTAACAGAATCAGAAAGGATTGAGGGTTTCAGTGTGCTCAGTGATGTGCAAATTAAGTCCATACAGTCCATGCCTTTGAGAATTAGATCATGTAGAATAGGTGGATAAAATAATAGATGCTACACAAAATTACCTAAAACAGAGAAAGAAGATGGATAAGCATATGCTGCAAAATTCATTTTCCTGCATATAATTACATTGATGACACAACAGAACTAGCTAGCAGAGGCTCCATGACTTTCCTGACAGCATGTGGGCATTCATGGATCTGTGAGTGGACACCCACATATATGCAAGAGAATCATAGAGTTCGTAAGGTTGGAAGGGACCTCTGGAGGTCATCTAGTCCAACCCCCCCTGCTCAAGCAAGGTCACCTAGAGCATGTTAGCCAGGGTTGCCTCCAGGCAGGCTTTGAATATCTCCAGAGAAGGAGCAACAACAAGGAATTCCCCACCACCACCCCTCCCCTGCTGAAGCCCAAGCTTGAAGCAGGGAGCTTTAGATCTTCAGTCTAATGCTCTCCCAGCTGAGCTACTTCAGCCCCCTAAGAAGCTTGCCTTGAATTTCCAACACTAGGAAACAAAGATAAGAGAAGCTATATCAAAGAGGATGTATTTTGCAGTTGTCCTCACGTTGCCAGTTACCCTAGGAATACCCTACAGGTCCATTGGAAATCATTCTAGTTTCAGCAGATCTTGTTAGTGTGATAATGGGGAACTGTGGAGAAAGGGAGTTCCATCATGTCTCACTTTCTAGACAACAAGGCACTTAGTGGTGGGCATTTTCCATTTTGTTTGGCTGATCTACACTGAACTGTGTTGCAACAGAGCAGCACATATGTAAAAGAAGTTAAATGATGTAAAAGAATATGAACCAAAAGGCAACTTTTGCTATATGGAAAATGAATGTATAACAAGAGTCTGCAAGAAACACAATGGGAGGCCACAGCACATCTACTTTTGCTTCCTTCACAGTGCAAAGCTCAGAATAACTTTTTCCATGTTAGTAGCCAAGCATACCAGCAGACTCAATACGCGCAKGGCATTCACTGTGGGCAGTACTGAGAGTTAAGCAACAGTAAAGTGAATACATACCCTAGGCAAATTTTGGCAGTTTACACTGCCTGTAAACATACAAATTCTGTTGTTATACCTCCTGTTCATCTTCATTACACAGGTCTCAGTAAGACAGGGAGAATTACAGCAAAAGATCTAGACCAAAAAATTGCACTGCTTCTTCTTCACCTGCATGCTTGCAAATGTTTGCTGTTTTTGGGCTGTTTTGGGCAAAACTCACTTTTTAAGGAATAACTGAAGCAACATCTATCAATATACTGTAGCTGATGACATTGTTGTGCTTTGACTTTATATACCCCTGTTATAACCTCACTTTCTTTAATCTATTTAGAAAACAGAACTCCATCTGAAAGAGGAATTTCCTGTTTATTAAGATCTTACGCATGATATGTCAGTCATGTTCTGTGCCAGAAAGCATGGCATTCAGGTAAGCCTGACGCTTTCTGCAGGTTAACCCTGTTTGTTCACTTGGGATAAATTCATACACATATTGCTATTAACAACCAAATGTGCTGTTTTTTTTCAGAAGATGTCAATATATTTGATGGCCAAAATTGGACCAATATAGTGATAGGAATAAAACTGTTTTGGTTTGATGTGGTTTAAATGCCAGATGTTTTTCCAGCATGCTGTTTGCTTCACAATTATGGGCAATGAATGTGGAATATAATTGGCAATATAATTGGCAATGTTCTAGAATAACTCATAATTCATAGTTATACTATTTTTTCCTCTTCAAGAAAACAATTTTTTTCATGTAGCACTCTCCACTGGAATTTCAGAAACATCAACTAAGAAAAATACTTTTCTGAAACTAATTTATTTTGCATATACAGTAGTTCAAGCAAACTGAAAAGTGTTTTCCTTCCTGGTGAACCTTAATATTATAGCCTTGAGCAAACAGGGATCGTTTTCTTTTCAACTTCATTTTTGGCACAATGTCCTCACTTAACCAGACTGTATTAGACTTGCAGGCTTATAAATCTTGTATAACTCTCCTAACTGCACACAAGTTTATTGTACATGTATTTCAGAGACTGTTCCTACTGCACTCCAAAAAATCATAATTAGATCATTTTCTGAGATCTTTTCTTCTATTTTATCTGATAAATGAAAGATTAAATATTTTTCACATTACTAGGAAACAAACTTCTTACTTTGAACTTAAGATCTTTAGAAAGTTGAGGAACAATGAAGAGAAAATAAGAACAGCTAACCAACATGAGGGAAATAATTGAAATGCTAAACATCTGGTTTTGTCAGAAAATAGATATGTTACAAGTAGAAACAACTTCAGATACCTTATGATAATTACTTTAAAAATTTGAACAGAAAAAGTCAGTGGAGTCAACTTTTCTGGGAACTTCAAACATGCTTTGAAGAAAGTCTGTTTTCAGCCTTGATCCAAGCCAGAGGAAAATCTAGTAATTGAGTATAAGATTAGAAATGAGCATTAAATTTAAAAATGTCTAAATGTGTAAATTGTCTCTGCATAATGAAACTTGTTTGGTAATTTAAAATGATTTTCCTTTTTCTTTTAGCATAGTATCTTCCTTTCACCCTAATCCATGATTATTGCTGAATGTACTCAGGAACTGTTAAATCATTGTTCATGGTTTAGCAAAAATCATAATCAAATTAAAACAATGCCAAGTTTTGTTTTGTTTTGTTTTGGTTTTKTTTTTTTCCAGAAGATATATAATAATACTTGTAGCTGATCTGAGGTCCTTTCCTCTCCAAATACCAGTTCTCTTCTTTTTTTCAGCATGAACTACATAAGCAGCAGCCATCCTAACTGCTTCAAGAAGTATCTCACCAACACACACAAACAAAAGGTCTTGTTCATCATTCAGCTTTCTGCAGCATAAATTTAAAACTTTTTTCTTTTTTTTATGCTGAGAGTTGCAGATATAAAACCTAGTTTTGCTGATATATAGGATTCCAAAGTATGGAACTAACGTGTAGATATAAAACTGCTGATTGACAAAAACTTTGATCTAAAAGCAGGGTGAGTTCTCCATCTTACCAAATATATATACCCTGGTAAGACTAACCGTACATCAGCAATATGTGGAAGCAAATGGAGTTAATGCGTATTTAGCCACTAACATTATGAAAAGAAAAACAGAACGGGGGGGGGGGGGGGGAGGGAGGAAAAAAAATTGAGAAGAAACATTCAACAAGACCCTACCTCCCCACCAAACAGAAGAGCACATTGTCAGTGATTCATTTGATTCGGGAGGGTCATGAGGAAATTCAGTGGGGCTGCAAGAACAGACCCATAACACCCAAGGACACATAGTCTGAAATGCATTTAGTCATAGTGATTTTAATTCTGCAGCACACAATGCACACTTACACAAACCAGAGCTTCAGCCCCTCTGGCCCCGTATAGATTGACTCAGCATGGTCCCAGGGGAACAGGACCCTCTCTCCAACCAGTTAACATGCCAGGTCCATGACTTACAGTTTGGCTTCTACATGTGCCTCCTCATCTCTAGCTTCTACATGGCATTGGATACCCTCTTTTGGCTTTCCCCCACTGAAGGGGGATGGATGGACAGTTAAAAAAAACTGTTTGCTTTATAAATTGGATTTTTGTCATAAGCCACCTGTGTTCTTGCTAATCATGTAGTCCCACAACAATTTCTCTGACTTCTACTATATCTAAGGCCAGAGAGCAGCTGCCACAGTGGTTTTTCTCATCCTCTGGCCTCCTGCCCCAAACGTACTACTCAAAAYGTGAACTCAGCAGTGGTTGCATATCAAAGTTTGTCTACTACTTCCTTATTTTCCAATTCATATTAGAGTAATCTAGGCTACTGGAGCTGAGCAGGTGTAGTTAAGGTCTCATTTTTGGGTGCACTGACTTCGGGGTAGGCTACAACCATAACAGGGCTATTCAATGAGCAGGTGTAGTAATCACTGATGTAAGGTACCACTCAGGGCCTACTATTCTACTACATATACATATATATATGTGTGTGTGTGTGTGTGTGTGTGTGTGTACAATTAGAAAGGACTCCTAATTTCCTTGCCTCCAACCATGCCTCCAATCAGTGCCTGGTGCCCCTGCTCAAAGGCTTTTAGGAAATGTCAGTAGCCAGCTGAGGAGGAGACCAAGAGAGACCGAGGGAGATGAAGAGGTACAAAGAGGAGACCCAGAGGTGTGCACATGAGAGCAGGCAAAGGAAAAAACACAAAAAGGGGCCAGTGGCAGCTCCACAGTGGGGCAAGGACACCTCCAGGGACTGCAGCCACAGGGGACACGTGCTGGGCCAGCAGAAGAAATCGTGTGATGTAGTGAGTGGCAGAAAGGGTGCTGCAGGCTGAGCCCAGTCTCCTGGGCCTCTTGCCACCTCCCTAATGGGAGAGAGGGCAACCAGTGGCCAAATGAAGGCAGTAGTATAGACTAGGAATGGAGAAGAGAGTTATTGGACCTGAGCCTGGGGAGGGGGAGGAAAGAACATTTCTCTAAGTGTATATTTAATTGTTTATGTCTTCCTTGTTTCTTAATGCCAAATCAATTATTAAAAGCTTGTTCATTGGCAATAAATTAATTCAAATTCCCTGAGTTAAATCTGTTCTGCCTTTCCAAACACCATGCTCTCGTCATATATCCTGACTCATTCCCCTAAAGCCTGYTTTTACCTTACATCTTATTAGTATTGGTCTAGGGAAGAAAAGTAATAAGAACAGTGTTTCTGCGGTACATAAACTACCATGTTGTAGCACATCAGAATATGGTCTAAAATATACATAGGACAGGCTAGAATAAATCAGGAGTCACTAACACATTCAATCATTTTAAAGACACAAGCCACCAAACAGGGAAAATAAAACTATAAATTAATATTCAAAGTTGTGTTAATGAAATGAAAATCACTTTCATCAATACACAAGCTAAGCCATAACTTTTTCTTATAAATTCCAGAGAAACTTCAATTTAAAAAATATTGATAAACTGCATCAGTAAGTTTCATTATGCTTTGTACAACATCCTCTTGGCTCTGGTGTGCTTGCATTTTGTGAACTGTAAAGCAGAYGTCCTATATTGTGAACTGAGCACAAAGTGGCACTTACAACAAGCAAACAAACCCCAAAATATCCCTTCTGCCATTACTTCAGATATTTATATTATAACTTAGTGAAGTGTACATATCTAGTAAATAGCATTCAAGTGCTATAATAGGCAGTATTACTTTAGAAATGATTGCAGGCAGGACCCATCAGTGCTAATGTTGCATAGAGCTGGCATTAACCAGAAATAAGGTAAGAGCCAGTGCCTGCTCCAGATGAGTAGGGAGTTAGGATTTAAAWGATGCTATACTAACATAATACAAGAAAATATTTGATAATAATGTTGTCAATGAACAACTTATGCTAAGACCTAAAAAATTTCTTCAAAGACTAACTGAAGATCCCAGCTCAATGCAAACAYTCGTTTCTCTCCAGTTTATCTAACTTTTGAATATCTCACAGCTGTCACAAGCAGCTAGTTTGATTAAAATATCCTCTTTTGGGACAGCACGTTAGGCACTACAAATGCACCAGTGTTTCAGAAACACAAGGAGCTCTTCACAGAGATAAAATTTACTGAACATTCTTCTCAGCTTCATGAGGARGTGGAAATTGTCTCTTATTGCCCATGCTGTTTCACACAATTTACTGACAAGCAGAAAGCCATAGAAAATTATTTTATTTATTTATATGATAGTGCAAATTATATTTTTGTTGTTGTTTTTGCAAATCTACTGAGGCTCAATATTATTACACCACACTGGTTCAAACTCTTCCATATGACTTTGTAAATCCCTGTAAAGTACCTACCACTTAATGCTGGATACATTCCACAAGATCTCAAAGCAAGTAACATTAACCCTTGAGTTTAAAAACAAAAACAAGTGAACAAACAAAAAAGGCTAAGGATAAAAATGTTACATGAGTGAGCTGACTAGAAATCTCAGTGATGGCSAAAAACATCTGTAGGTGATGTTAAGAAACAGAGAACTCCATTTATCATCTACTAGTCACCAGTCACTGGCAATAATAAACCACAGGTCCAGTAACCTCCACTAACTGGAGATGTACTGTAAGAAATACAGTAAAAAATATTTGTTTACATGTCTTTCTGTTCTTTAAAAAAGAATTATTCTCGGTATGGAAAGTATAGACTGCTATAAATTTAGTCTCAGTATAGCTGACTAGTTTATAACTCAGTTAAGCATAGAAAATGGCGGCAGGCTCTTTTTTTGGGGGGTCAGTCTTTGAAGGACAGAAGAACCTCCCACAAGCRCCTTCAGAAGGTGATCTCTGTGTTCCCTCCTCCAGTCACCCTTGCCCTAGGTATAGCAAAGCCGATCTCTTCCCTAGAAAGCTTATAGACAAAAATGCAAAATAATGTTAAAATGTAACTAAAGGTGCAGACAGGTAAGGCTGGACATGGCAGTCGTGGAGGATTCATGCTCCTTCTGCARAGAGATAGCACCTTTTCAGAGGAGAGCCAGGGCATAAAACAGGCAGGGCTAAAACTCTTCATAATGACCTACAGAACTGAAATTTTCACCTCTATAAATGTCATATGCTGCTACTGCTTCTTTCTGAGCTTGCTTTACTCTTCGTTTTCAGTGCTTCGGTATGCTGGGACCTTATATGAATTAGGGCGTGCTTCCTTCGCTGTCGTCTGCCTCCCACTTACTTACAGACCTACCAAATTTTCATGACTAAAAAAGTGCTTTTGTTCAGTGTATCCTGTTTGTGCCCCAAATCTTCCTTTCTGTGCTTCTTAAGCCAAGACTGATCAGTTTGGCCCTTTGTTTTCTGTCTCAGCCCTCATCACGCTCACCTCTCGCGGAGGAGGAGGAGATAGTCAAAGAACCTAAGCATGTTGTCTGGGCATTCGGCTTCACATTCCTCTTCTGTCCCATTCAAGCCTTCTGTTCCAGGCAAGTTAAGTGTTGTACATGTACAAAACCTATTCAGGGTGAGATTACAGCACAGTCTGATCTTTTTCTTGGTATTATCCCTGGATCTCAGTCCCTGCTTTATCTCCAAGTTTGGAGCAGCGTAATTTTCCTGCTGACATTTTGGTACCATTTTTAGAAATTTTTAAAATTGGTATGTCCATTGCCTGGTCACAAAAAGGAGAATTTTGGCCTTATGATGGAGGAAATGGCTAAAAGGCAAACTTCATGTGGCTTTGTCAGGGTTTTCTTGTCAGAACTGTGTGTCTCAGATGAACAGCCCTCTGTAAACCTTGTACTCAGAAGATGGAGGATGAGGCACTTACAAATAGAGTGGATTTGGAGTTTTTATAAAGATGAAAAATACAGGATTTTTACTATTTGGCTTCATGTTATTTTCAGAGGCTTAGTTCTATTGAAAAGAAGTTAAATCTCTCTCTTGTTGTGCAAATTTTCATGCATAGTAAGGTTATTACAGGGTGCTGAATATATTAGGAATCTGCAGAAGAGAATATTGGGTTGATTTATATTGTSTGGGCTAAGCTAGTAAAAATGCAGTAAAGTTTGCTGTGTGAGATTTTGCAGCAAACTTTCTTTATGCACCTATATAGTAAAGTTGAAGCTTGTTATRATTTGTTTATGGTCAAAAGTAAAAGAAGTAAATAAGATAATGTATATATTCTATTATGTAAAGTGAAACAAACTCAAATATGTTTTGAATCACTTTTGGCCCATTATTTTGCCATATACTGTCCAAAATCTGTTGAGATTTTGTTACAAGTCATATGAAAAGGACATGAATATACCAGAGGCACTGACAAGAGAGGTTGGCCATGTAGATCATGCATTGCTGATCTACAGTGAGTCAGCTTAGCATTTCTCCCTCCCAAACTCTCCTTTAAATTGTGACTGCTCCAAAATGTTACCTTAGGAAAGAGAGAGCTCACCAATTTCAGTGAAATCATCTTTTTCTACTAAAACAAGCAGAAAATACTTGAGTTAAATGTACACTATCCATTTGAAAATATTTCYTTTCTTCATAATGAACAGAAACTGCGTTTCTTCTGGACATGTCATTTTATGCTGTTTGATTGTTCAAAATTCAAAGCATTTAGGAAAACATTCCATCTAGCTTTTTCATTTACTGATCTCAAGATATAATAGGCTTCTATGTTTAATGAAGTCATAAAGCCATTCTAGGATGCAACACTTGGAGACCAGTGTACTCAAACAATACAACGTAACATAAAACCTATAGTGTTTATAAATGTTTGAAGGAACCAAGAAATCAAGAATATATGGACTGGCAGAAATCTCTCCTCTTAGATATAACCAGTCATTATTTTTCAGTAGCAATTACTCAACATGTCATTCTATGCTCAATGAATTCCAATCAATTACAAGTGATTGCACATCACTCTGCATCAATCAGACAGGATAACGCTTGATTCAATGAGATGCAATGATGATGTCAATTACAGTTTGCTGCTATTCTTTGATTGCATATTCTTTACAAATACTATAGCACCTGAATCATACCACATTGAGTAACCCAGGTATTCTGTGGATGTGCACTTTTCACACAGTAAGGCTAAGAAAACCTATGAACATGAATAGAAATGGTAAAACATAGCATGTAGACTGAATAATCATCTATTGTTAATAATATCAGTACACAGTATGTCAAATTGCATTGTGACAGAAAGAGACTAAAGAATTCACTGGAAGATAACCTGGAAGGAACTATCTTCTCTCTCCTTTTCTTTTCTTTAAAAATTAGATATASATCTGTTTACTTGTTTTTGTTGTTGTAGTAGGGTGAAATTAGGAGCAGAGACTGCTTGACTCCTGGCATGTGGGAGCAGAAGGCCTCTAAAACCCCACTAATCACTACAAAAATCACCCACAAAAATCACTACAAGCTCAAGCTACCACTAGAGGTTTGTCCCACAAGAATTCAGCTTAAGACAAGTGGTACTGTAGCAGCAAGTCAGATAGGCCAGGAGCACAAAAGCTAGTAATACACTGACGGTRTAATGAGCTAACTACAATAAACTCGTTACCTCATCTCTAATACACTTAATGCTGTGATGTTCATCAGATTGTCTTGTGCCTGTAAAGGACAGGCTCAAGGCAAGCCAGCCTTATGGGAACAACCCAAGTGTATTATCAACAGTTCTTGATCAGGCAAGTCTTAAATGAAGGAGGTGCTCCGATCTTCTGTCATTCAATAACAAACTGATGGCTCTTGAGCTAAGCAAAGGCTACTTGTCAGGCCAAGGAGCATCACAGTGTCACCAGTGCACAGACCTTTATATTTATTTTTTTTCTCTCAATGCTATCTGTTTGGTGGGAAGAAACAACAAGCTTAACATAGAGAATTTGTAAGGGCTTGCTCTAAGTAGTTCCCTTTGCCTCGATGAAAGCGAGTCACAGGCATCACACCCTGTTGTGGGTCTACTGGTTTAGCATGACTGGTAAGCAACACAACTGCAATCCAGAAGTGTAGTCAACAAGAGGAATGATTATGTACGTTCATCCAGAGAGAAGTGAAGATAATCTGTGTCTGAATAGCAGTTATAGTAGTCTAAATTACAGCTGCCATTCTAATCGTAACTGAAAGGCAGAAGCTATGCACAGAACCCAGTGAGATCTGCTTGAATGCTCTTTCAAAGAAAAACAGCTTTGAATTGGAGTCATACACTGAGAGAGTGCTCTTATAACCAAACTGTAGGGTTACTACCAATGATTTTTTCCTCCTGTCAGGATTTATTTTGAAATGCTTATTTTTTGGTGAGTTTATTTATTTTTTTTATTCCTCCTTTAAGAAAATAGTCACTACATAGAGAAAAGCTAAGTCACGTGATTTGAAACTGAGGAGGAAGAAGAGGCATAAAAAAAAGACTGATCTGTCAAATTGTGGGATAAAATCTGTGCCTTTATAAAATATTCTGTTAATAGAGTAAATATTCTGTAAGGAGAGAGCAAATTTAAAGTGAAATGGGAGATGAGGATGATCAGTAAATGTAAGTGTTAAGTTCAGGGTGTTCCTAGAAATCTGAAACATATGACACCTTCTAGTCCTAGAGACTATCTACCGAGATAGCTGGTACCATTGGGCACTTCTCTTGTTCTGAGGTAAAGGAAACCTGGCTACAGATCCTTTCAGATAATTGAAATACACAAAAAAATTATAATAATGCCCCATTTTTAGAATTTAATGCAAGCGTGGAGAAGACCTCTTCAGGTGACTCTGGTATCCCAAAACAATCTCTTGCTGAATAATGAGAAACAACTCCAGCATTCACACTGATGATCTTATTGTTTCTGTTGTAGAGGATCAAGTGAACCTTCAATACCAAGGACACATCTTCTGACAGTTCCTACAAAACCTATGAGCACAAAATGTTCCCAGGAGATCCCCTAGTTTTTAAGTCTCTAATGCCCAGTATGCACAAGAAGCAGGAAATCAGAACAGTGAAAATAGTCACAGATTTCTGCCACAGGTAGTTCTGAACAGACTTCTACAGCTATGCCTAATAAAGCTCAGGAGTCCTGGGATAATTCAGACTACAGCATAGCCATGATTTCCTCCCTGTTTTCACAACTAAATTTTCTTCCAAAGTAAATCCAGGCATATGAGGATGTTGCTCCTATGAAGTCAAGATGAAAGCCAGAGGGAACAAACCCGGACTTTAAAACTAGGAAATGCTTCTGGATCCCCGCTTCAGATATACCAGATATCCTTTGCTGAGCTAAATACAAGCATGGGCCTTGACGAGGACTCTGCTGCACACTGTTCACTGCATCCTTACTCCTTGCTACACATTCGATACTAATGACTCTAGAGTGAGCTAACCGAAAGCAAATAAGGCCTGCTCTTAGCTGTACTTTTTGAACTGTTGCTTTTGGCATCTATAAATGTTTTCTTTTTTTTTTCTTCCAGAGAACATCAGTTCAACAGACTAAGATCTCTGGGTGGGAACAATCACAGTCAAACTTTGGCAAGGAAAAGTTTTTGAGGGTCAGTGTGGAGCCTGCACTGAAAGCAGCGGGCTTAAGCACACAAAAGGAGCCAACAAACTGGCGAAACTGCTAACCTGGACTGTCGGAGTGCTCTTAACTGACTGGCTTGTCATTTTTGATCTATCCCTCTTTCCACTGGTGAACTATCAGAAAACACCAAGAGGAAAAACTGAGAGTTGCAAATAGTCAAAGAAGTTCTTTGTGCCTGTGGAAAACCAACTTCAAGCTTCTGATCTGGATCAAGCAGATCTTGTCCTCTACCTTTCACAGGACAATTTTGTGTGGCTTAGTCTCCTTTCCTTTCATTTGGCATTTTGCAAAATATATTCATGATTTTTTTCCCCATTTCAAGTCTTTTGATATGACTTTGACCAGGAAAAAGCTAAGAAAGATGATTTTACAACACTGTAACTGTAACCACGCCTCCTGTTTGGCTGTGAAGTATTTCTGTAGACTATGTCAATTATGCCTCTGAAAAAGATCTAGGGAGTGTGATCTGGGGAAATACAATTAGTCYTTCTGTTCTCTAGCACATCTCTTATCAGATCTGAATCACTTGCTTTTTTGGCATTGAGGAGATGAAGAGTCCCCAGATAGGAGTGAAAGTTATTGTTATAGAATGAATTAGAAAAATCTAGCAACTGCTTGGTTCATCTCCATGTTATTAAGAGACTAAAACAGCAGGGCAGGAAAGTTTTCTTCATTTGCCAGTAGCCAAACTGTGGCCAATTTGGATTCTCTTCTTCTCTGATGGAATATCTGCAGCCACATTTCGGGCTTAAAAATCACTTAATTTTTGTTTTGTAAATGCTTATTTGTGCTTTAAATGTGCTAAATGAAGCATTTTAAAACTAAAGAGAAGATTTACTAGCCTTAAAGATGATCACAGTGACTGGTGCCTTGCCCAAGAGAGCTGGCAATTTAAATGAGTTATTGGAAACATCAGTTATTGGACATGACCAAAGACAGCATAGCAGACGGAGYGTCTCCAAATCCTGTTTCGCAATGGAAAATCTTGTACAGCCTATTCCAACTGTGAAAAGGGTAAAAGAAAAGTCAGACTAGATCCAAGAGCATCTAAAACCAACCTGCTTACTTTGGGTTTTGTGTTTCAGAAGAGAAACACTAACTTGTTGACTATAATAACAACTAGAGGCTAAAAATCACCAGGTTCCTTTGAAGAATACTTTAAAAAGCTCTGACTTTTTACATGTATTATATCTAGGCTGAAATTCTTCCATGTTTGTATAAAGGAATGAGTACCATTTTCTTTGGAAAAAAGGGAGCAAGTTTAAAATGGATTTTCTTCAGAAGTGTCTCACATTTAGAAGTCAAAGTCAGATTTCCCTCTKGTGATAGATGCTTGTCATTCATGTAGAAATTAACTAAATCAAAATCATTAACAAAATACATAAAATTTTACATTTTCAAAGCAATATGTTTTTCCACTGATTTATTAGCAGTATATTAAATGTATCATGTGGCCATAACAGCCTTGTATGCTAGAAGACAGAGTAACAGGTTTCAGTATCTTGAACATTTTGCATTTTGAGTATTTACAGCATATAATTAAGCAAGTGCCTATGTCAGCATGGAAATCTTCAGTGAAGTGAGGATCTGATCATACTAGTCGTTAATTCTACGATTGTTTTCATGAATAGAAATGCTTCTAGCTTTGCAAGATTCAAAGCTACTTCTGTTTGAGTCACTGAAACTGTTGAAATCATTGAGTCATCAGCAGAAATAGGATCTAAGTTATTATTATTTGAGCTGCCAGTAATTCTTGAAATACTAGTGACTTTTACCTTTCTATAAAATGAACTTTTTGGAAGAGTAGAAAGTGAGTCATTTGGAGACACAAATTGGACAAAGTCTTTTGTAATATTAGGAGCTGTCCTAATGGGATTTCATGCCCTTGCTGACCCACAGAAATACAGCAGACAGTATATTTATTTGTTCAAAGAGACCATTGATTTTAAGAAGATAGTACATGATTTTACCAAATATTCACATCAGAGATTTTTTTTTACTTTGCGAGGAATAATTGGCCTGAGCTTGTAATGCAAACCATGAATATTGATCTCAAATGAAACATAACAATATTTTAAAATAGCTAGGAACTTAGCTTTTGATGGGGCACCAGTGAGTTGACAAAGCAGACTAATAAAGCACTCCCCATCAATTCATTTTAGTCAACTGAGCCAAATTTAGCAAATAAACTGGATACAAGGTTCTCCATGCTTGTCAAAATATGATGGCAATTAAACTTGCATCTATTCTGTACCTCATTTTTTAAGGAATATATTTTTTCAAGGCTTTGACAGTTAAAAACTATTTAGATTATTTATGACATTTCCAATGAGTTAGTAACATTTTTTTATTGCATTGCATTTTGCATAATATAATTTGTCACTATTTCTTTATTAAGCTTGCTTTATATTCATAGTTGTCCCACAACACTATATTTTCCTCTTTGTCAGCTCAGAACTTCATTATGAAGGATGAGGTTTTATCGTTTCCTAGTGATGCAAATGTCTACAGTGAATAAGTGTCATTATGCAGGAACAGGAATTTAGTTTTCCTCCATTAAGCAGCCAGGCTAATGACTCAACAAGTTTATAGCCCACCACAAAATTTGATAGCTCGGTGTGAGTTAAACAAATGACAGTTACATATTTATATGAAAATGAAAGTGGCTTTTTGGATCTGGATGTGATATTTCTACCATTTAAAGACTAGACTTCCATTTTGAACTTGAAGAAGAGACATTCTGTCATGTCCTAGGATGGGAATACCTTCTCTTGCCCTTTCCTCCAGCTAACATGAGTCCTATAAGACAACATCAGGGTAGGGAAAAAAAATCTGTGCTTTATGGCCAATACCAAAAACACATTGATACCCATGAATACATTTCCATTTACTGCAATGCCTTTGAATTATCATAACTTTTGGTTATATTCTGGAAAAAATAAAAACTATTCATAATGAGCATTACCTCTGAGTGAAAATGATATACAGTGTATCTCAGCAACAGAACATTTCTATCTAGTTATGATTCCCGCTCAGTGCTATTGCAGGGCTAACATACAGCCATACAGGCAGAAACATTGCCAAGCTCTTTCTTTATACAGTCAGATTTAAGTAATTWWAAAWWTTTTTTTTTTWWWAAAAAAAGCTATTTCACTAATTCATCTCCCCAGCGATACAGATTTGTCCCCATGGTTTATTTTTTCAAATGTTTTGCCCAATCTAGTTCCTAACATTTCCAGGCTTAAGGCTGACAGCATTTCTACTGGGCGACTGTTTCTCACTTTAAGGGAAGTTACTATCAGGATGTTTATTCAGATATTTAGTCTTTTTTTTTTTCTTAATTTCAAACCATTTCTCCTGGGAGCAGTTTCCTGGCTGACATAAACTGTCATAGCATCCCTGATTTCATTTGGGCTTAGACAATCAGCTGAGAAACTGATTTAGGGTTTTCCCTTCTTACTATGCTAACAATTCTGCTCTCCTCTGATACACTACACTATTAGTCATCATCCTCATACTTAGTCGASGCATTCTGTATTTAATAACTCTTTCAAATCCCTCTTTCCAATACCATATTGCTTGTCATGTCAATCATTCTGGTCCATAATTCACTTATTAATCCATACTTCACGTGGAGATTAGAATCATCTCCTGGACTAGATGAAACTTCTCCATAGTGATGATAGAACAGCTGCCATGATCATAAAAGAGGATTGTACTGAGGGCAACGAAAAAAGTTTGTGTTTTTGGAAAAAAATTGTATTTGATATTTCTGGTTTTAGATAAAAGCAAATAGAACCAAAAATGCTGGGTTTGTTGAGATTTTTTAAGAGGACAAAAACTCCTCAGTTTTTCAGTCCAGCATTTAGAAAAGAAAAGCTGGCTATTTCAGAACAGCTCCAGTGGTGCTTTCTATCTGCTGTGTGCTCACAGTAACTGGCTCATAACAGTCATAATTACTGATATAAAAATGTTACCTCTCAGCTAGCTTGTAAGTCCACTAGCTCCACAATGGATAGATATTTTTTAAATGGCATAGGAATACATTGGCACACACAGATTTCATGACTGACCCATCCCTGGCTCATCACTCATTTCTTCTTTTGTAGGTACTATTGCTAATTTCTGGGCTAGACTATCAATGTGGCAAGCTCCAGCAGACTAGAACAAAAACAAAACAAAAARCCCTTTTCCATTGGCAGAATGCCCCAGTAATGAGGTTAGGAGATATCTAAAAAAGTAGCTATTTTATATTTTAAATGAATCTCCCATTCTTCTGTGTCTTTAGACATGATAAATTGAGCTCCCTGAAACCAACAGCCTAAAGGTTTTCCAAATCCAAATCCAAAGTAGAACAATAATTAGTCTTTAATCAGCTAAATTTTGCTCCACTAATTCTCAGCTCATTTAGACCAACAAATAAAGGATTTTTTCCTTTTCCTTATAACACATCTTAGAAAGTGACAAAACATGAGAGAAAGCTTTTCATTGATAAGGATTTCTTCACCTTTGTTAGTTTCTTGTTCAAGTCACTTAATGTTCTGGATTGTCCCAGGTCTGAGCTATTATTAAATCTATGATGTTTTCTACGAGCAACTCTACACAATGAMACCTATTTATGTAGGCTTTCTCATAGACAACACTTTCTATCGTGTTGCTAGGTGCCGTAGTACAGCACTGCCCACTGTCAAATCAATACTCATTCAAGACTCCCAAGCACAGCATTTCACAACTAGTGATCTGCTGAAGGTTGGCAAAGTGAGATCATAGTTGTGATGTGTCCATCCATTTTTTACAATTCAGAGAGAGATTCATTGTTTTAACAACATAGTTAATCATAAAAGACCTATAATGATTTTTTTTCATATGTGACAAGTCCTCATTTTCCATAAGGTTATCACTAGCAGGAGCTTGGTGGCTTCATTACTTATTAGTATTGCGAAAGCACTGTCTGTAAATGATAACAATGTACTATTCAATGGTCCTTGAATGTCCTGACCTTGAGTATATCCAGCCTAATGCTTACAGAAATCCATTCCTAAATAAGAAGAGTTTCAGGAATGACTGTTACTGTAACTCCTCTTGTATATATACTGCCTTGATATTATATATATGTATATATATATATGTGGGGTGTATATATATATATATATATATGTGTGTGTGTGTGTATATATATATAAAAAATCCACATTTCTGAGCACTGTGCATGGTTGGAAAACCCAAACATTTCTTTTTGGTTCAGTGAACTTCTTCAGCCATGTACCATCAGTGCTAGAATCCCGAACAGTGTTTGAAGGGCTCGAGCAATGTGCCTTTAACGCGTGTCCATGGCATTGAGAAGTACATCAGATAAAATTTCAAAATATTGCTTCATATCCTTTTATGAGTAGTAGCTCATTTGAGCATGCTCTAGACTGTAAGTTTTGATTGGTGACATTCCTTTTGCTACTGTAGAGATAAATTTCTCAAGTAGAATGTGTAATGTTAGATTTTATAGAAAAAAGGAAAAAAAAAGATGTGTTACTTCACAAGTTGGCTTTCAGTTAGTTCTACATATTAGCAGTCAAAAAAAATGAGATTTGTGGCCTCAGGCACTGAATTCATTCACTTCATCTTTCCAGGTAGCAACCCCATTTTTGCTTCCTTCAGGCATACTCTCACAGGGCAATCATGTTGAATTCTCAATCCAACAATGAATGGCTACCTAAGCTTTTTTTCCTCAATAAAATAGATTACAGAAAATTCGGGGAAATTCAGGCAGTTACTGAAAATCACAAAAGCCAGGTTTTGGTAATGTGATAGCTCTAGGGAGTAGAATAAGAAATTTGACCACCTGGTCAAGGCTAATCCATGCTACACAATTTATGCTTGGTGCCATCCTCYGATAGATGTTACAGGCCCTGTGTGAAGTGAGAGAACGGTCTCAGCTTTGTAGTTAGAATTCTTCTGTAGCAGATAGATGACAAATATGCTTGAATTGATGGTCTGGAGTAAGTCTCTCCGATTAGGTTTAAAACATATTAGTAAAACATTCCCACGGGTGATTTTGTCCTGGGGTGGCAGATTTCAATATCTTTTTTTCAGAGAGTTGGATTTGCTTTTCRTAAGAATAAAGGTCACATATGTCAGTTCATATCACAGAGAGTTTTCATCTGATGCAAAACAGAGAATAAAGAATACTGTTTTGTTGTCTCTCAAACAATTGGGCAGGGACATCATGTTCTGAAATCCCTAAAAACTCCATCAAGCTCCAAAAAAATTCCCCAGTAGCTTTTGGGTTTGAGTCAGATTCACTCTACTGGAAACATAATTCTTTTGATTTTGTAATATTCAGTTTAATGGTAGTTGTAAGGTGAGAATAATTGTAAAACAAATCCTTGGTGTAATAATGTGACAATACAATATAATTGTAATAACACATATAGAATGTGTTATCATTTAACGTAGCTTCAGAGATTTGCGTCTGTTATAGAATTATTGTTTCCATTTTATTGACTGAGAAATCAAGGCCCAAAGAGACTGTGATTTTTTTCAGACATGCTGAGGTTCCCCATCTTAGTGAATTGTTGTTGGTCTTGTCCCCACAGGTCAAGTATTCAGCTCGTTAAAATGTTCTGCCATCACAATTCAATGACCTGGTGGGCAATCTTTGCAGAGGCTAATGACTTATTTAACACTGGCATTGATCTGCCAGGTATGATCTCTTTGAGTTAGAAGATCTATAAATACAGTTTAATCATTCAAATGGCTTAATTAGCTACTGCGTCACTGCAGTTTTACGTTGATGTAATGTCACTGGGTTTATATGAGATTACTGAAGAATCACACTGTGATATAATATTTACTCACAAGTCTTTCAAGCACCTCAGACTCACTGAACCTGATTTTCAGAGGTGCTAGTGCCCATGGCCTACCTGGACACAAGCTTTGACCCTTGGCTAGTCAGAATATCTGTATCTTGTCAGTTTTGGGGGAAGACTGCATGCACAGCAGGTGTAGACCAGTATRTATGTTACTAGATATTAATGTGCAAAAATAAATCCACATACAACTTAGTATTTGCACACACATACTCACATCTTTGGAAAACTGGCACTCAAAGATGGCTTATCTTTTTCAAAATCTTAAGCCAATGGTAAGAATGTTAGGGAAATTGCTGTTCTTTTCCCTAGAGACTGCTGTCACCTCTATGGATAGCCAAAAAATCATTCTCTCATTTACCTTTGACAAAACTAAAAATATGTGCTTGTGTTCATAATCCTTATACTTCAATTATACTTCATAGTAATATTTGCTACTTAAAAATTATGCAAGCTGTTCCCAGTTTAATGACTGTCTCCTCCTGTTCACAAAATTTCAAGGTTAGTGCAAGGTCAAGCTGCACTTTGTGGAAGAAGCCAGTTATAAATTTCACTAATGTATTTCATTGTGATGTTTTTCTGGTCATACTGGTGACTATTCTTGAGCAGTAAAAGTTGAGTACACATAATACATTACTCCTGAATTCACCATTTCATAAATAAAATAAAAATAACATTACTTCTAAATCTATCTTTCCTATTGCTACATTTGAATTGGGAACTCAGTTCTTGCTCAGGCATAATGAAACTACTTTATCCTTACAGTAATTAGAAGAAAATTGATTTCCTTATGAGAATTTTAGTTAGTTCTGGTAGCTTCTAGTGCCATCTGCAGTGAACAGCTTCTTTAGCTGTTTGCTAATTGGTGGGTTCTTGATTATTAGCTTTTTCCTAATAGTCTGGTTCTTGATTAAAAAAGATCCACACCTTTAGGCTTCAGCTGCCTGCTGATTAGTGAGAAATAGGGTGGAGGACACCTGCTTAGCTAATAAGTGGAAATACACCAAAAATAAGCTTTGGGAGTTCATGTAGAGGGAGCCAGAAATGGCTCCTGATAGCACACCATGCCACTGGTGGTTATGGGACACAGGGCTCAGTCCCCATCCTTGGCTAGAGAAATCAGCCTTGGAAACCAGAAGCCATGACCCAGATGGAGCTGTGGAAGTAGGATGCTGCTGCCCAGGTTTCAGGCTGCAGGTGATTCCCATAGCCTCTCCTTGGGCTCTCTTCAGCATAGTCCCTGAGGCAGATGTTCGGCCAGTGACAGAGCATGGGCAGGCTGACTTTTCCAATAGATTCTCAGTCTGCATTGCATTTCAGGGGCCTGTTCCCTAAGAGAAACAGGAAACACTAACTCAGTGAGTGGCCTTTTGGTTTGTGAGTTTTCCACCTCTGATGGCTGCTCAATGGTTCAGGCCCAGATTCATTATTTTTGAAAACAGTTACATTATATGCATGGTAAAATACTTTAAACATATTTCAGGCATTTTTGGATGCTATTGGTCATATATTTTCCCACCAGCAATATACACTCAACTGAACAGAGTTATAATAAAGAGCCAATATAGTTGATTGAGTTAATAATACACAGATTGAAGTATTTCTAAGTAGCATTCACACAACAATCCATGTCACATTATGCTCTCTCTGGTCAATTGTCCATGAATTATGGAGGATTAAAACAGGCCTGATAGGGTAGGTTGTACACGCTGGCACAAGCAGCAGCTCATTTTATGTTGATATTCACAGCACAAGAAATGAGTCAAGAGTGAATATAATTGCCCTAAGCTTTCTCTTTATATTTCCCTCTCTTAAATACTTACCTGAAATACCGTCATCATTTTCCCAAAAGGGTTAGCAGGGTTTTTGCTTTACTAATTTGTGGGTAAGTATTAGATTTCCATCTGTAAGAATAAAAAGTTGACTAAGCTCACGTAGGAGAAAGAAAAGAGTGCATAAAGAGTGATAGTGCCTTCCAGGAAGACATGTGACAGAAGCAGCCAGGTATGAGGTAASATCAGTGGTCCCTCAGAAGAGATACTGAAGTAGCAGCATATGACTATATACTTGCTGCCCCAGCCATATGAAGCACCTATTTAAATAACAGAGTTCTAACCCTAATGTTCACTGAAAGATTGGAGGCTTTTTTCCCAGCTGCACGCAATATGCAATGCATTATGCTCAAATGGAGTAAAACTGGCCTTGCATTAGTGAGGATCTGTGACCCACAGTGGAGTCTGGCTGTGAGAAGGTCCCTTTAGAACACTTAGCTGACAAGGACTTGCACTGCCTCAAACAGAAAAACACTTGCSTAACTACCAGCCTCTATCATCATAGAAAAGCATGGAGGATCTTAGGTTTATGTTTAAGGAAAAAAGACGTTAGTCTTGATGTGGAATGTTGTGCTGTATTCTCTAGAAAGGAGGAGTAAATACTCTTGATCCACTTAAAAAAATGTCAAGGTTTTAAGTGCAAGTGTATTATGATTAGATATTGTAATCTAAATAACTTAATCTGGAAATTGCTAAGAAACTGCAAAATACTGCTTGTCAGCAGGTTGTAACCTATGCTAGTTCCTCTGAGATTAATAGTGCCTTCATCAGTGGAAGAATATTAATCATCATTAATGAATAGCATTCCAGACTTCTGCCATCATTGCACTTCTGATTACTGAAGACTCCCAGAGACARGATGTATGTGCTGTGAACAATGAACCTAACTGGTTTTCAACCAAAGTTACAGAGATCTGAAGTTATTGACTTGAGTAGTCTGCACAAATCCTAGTTACATAAGATYTAATGGAGTATTTGCATTTTTTAAAATCTTTAACTTTTCTGACAACATAAYACTGTAAAAATATAGAAAAAAATGTTACAAGTTTCTAACATTTCCTTTGAGGTATGTTTTGGAGTGGAAGTACAAACTAATTAGCTAGTTGCTAAGACTTCAGTGTGCTCTTTACCTTGCAGCCCAAGACCTTCTGCGGTTTAACAGGTAAAAGTAGAGATGACCATAAGTTGTATAATTTCTATATGCACTAAGATAACTTCAGCTAAATAAATAAATACTTGACCTGAGATTTTTGTTTAGCCGGTTCCATAGAAAGTTCAGTTGTGAATTTAGATTAGGCTTCGAAGCAAACTTTCACTCATCTCTGAGCTGAGTAATTTCCTCTAGTGCTCTAGGCAACATCCATATTTAGTTAAAAGTATCCAATAACTTATATTTCTTAYGCATGTAAATATATTCTTTTTTATAGACAACAAGAGAAGCTGATGGACATTAAGTGCCCATAGTTTCTTTCCTAGTACTGAAAACTGCAAGTCCTTAGTGCCTCTTAAAACCAGGTCATTTAGTTTCTCTTAAGTCTAAAATAAATAAGAATTTACTACCTTCAGTATATGTATTTTAAAGAATTAATAAGGACTTTGTAATGGGTTAAGTAAGTGCCATATCCATTAAAATACACTATATATTGTACACGGTTACATTAAAAACACYTTTTCAAAGTAAAGCAGTTAGTACTTTAAGTTAGTTGACTACAAAGTCTTCAWTAATCTCCCTTGTGTATATGTCATAGTATTTAATTTCAAGTTCACCTGTAATATTTTGCACAGAATAGATGATGCTTTCTGGCTAAGGAGCTGTTCAGCTCTGAGTYAGCCTTTGTTTTTCCCATGTGTGGCTCTGTTGCCATCCCCAGCAATGTCCCAAACCATCAGTTGCCAGGGAAATAGTTGCCAGCAATGAAAAACAATGTCTTTTCTCTAGTCACAGATTCAGAAATGGAACAGTTGTTTTGGCTGTAGTATAAGAAAAATATGTAAGAGGCTGATACCTGTCATGGAGAATATTAACCAGAATGTTTAAAAGTTGGCAAAGAAATAAGCGACTGAAAACAAGGTCTTGTGATAGTATCCAATACTTCTATTACAGGCAGGGCTACACGTGCTGATTGCAGTCACTGCATTCTCTGTATATAATTTCTAGGCTCAGACCTGGAAAAGTCTGTAGTGAGGCCATGATTTTCTAACTTAGAGCAGGAAGCAAGGTCTGAGATAGTTAAGRGAAGCTCCTGAGGGAGACAGTAGGCCAAGCTAAAGGCAGTGACCTTTTTCTCACTCTAACGCAAGTTCTATATCTAGTAGATTTAACCATTCTGCAATCCTTTACTTTTGCCACATAGCATATGCTGGTGAATGTTTAAATGGGATCTACTGCTTCAAGCAGCCTATGCATTCAGAAGCTGCTTGGAAACTGCAGTCRCCTGTGCGCCAGCAAAGGAAAGCAACCTACCAGGAGAATGTTCTCTTTTTGCCTTCAAGGGTATCGCTATTCATGTGGAATGAAAAGTGTGCAGAGTAAAATGCTCAGTAAATGAAGGACCTTACTGTTGTGGCTCAGTCAATCAGAAATGCCGTTTGCAGGAGAAAAACAGTTTTTCTTCYGATAAGGCATTTCTACAAAGTAACTAGAAAAAATGTCAATATCACAAAGACTGGGAAGCTATAAATAGCAAGAACAGTTGTGTTACAGATGCATCTGCATGGAAAAATACAGACATAAGGTTATTTTATACCTCCCAAATTAAATTTTTAGCTCATTTTTTTCAGCATCACCTTTCTGCAACTCAGCCACCATCAGATATGGGTCAGAGGTACAAAGAAATGAACTAAATGCTATTAAAAGAGTGATAAGAAGAAATGGTACAGAGAATACATCTTACCTTCAAACAAATCCTATGTCCTGGAAAAATATGGACTCTAGAGAACAATGAAATCAGGCATAGAGATATATTTGTTTGTCTAATTATCCCTCAAAAAGCAARAAAGAAGGCAGCACATCTGGACAAATGATCACAGTTTTAGAATGATTTTTTTAAGAGAGGTCATACCCTCCAGAAAGGGTTAAATCAGATATATTAAATGCATAGTGTAATATTTATTCTGCATAATGACTGGCAAAGGTGAGCAGCATGAAGGTGGGAAAAACTCTGAGAAAAGCTTTGAAATTACCCGAGCATAGATAAAACATTATTTTTGCAGAACAGTTTTTATGGATCGCTAAGATGTTATAAGTAGGATCTACATACTTCTGCCTTGATTTGTAGCTGAATGCTAATAGCAAGCTCCTGATAAAGTATTAGAAACAACGAAAGGTCCACATTGGACCCAGCTGTGCTGAGGTGGGAAGGGAAGGGATGAGGGCTACAGCAGCCACTGCACTTTCTAAACTGTATGTGCCACACCTGCAGTTCTCATGAGGAGATGCATCCTCCCACTCTCCTRCCTTCTTTCTCCCTGGTACATTCATGTGTATGTTAACAGGGATTTTAATACAGAGCTTTAGCTGTAGCTGTTTAGATTGTTTATTATAACCTGATCAAGCTGCCTGGAATCAGGTACTGCTTGTTCATAGCAAATGGAGAGCTTTTTGCATTTTTAGGTGTTACCCCAGTTCCCTCAGGTGAATCATGCTATCAGTTGCAGATGTTGAGCTGTGTAGATGACAGGTATTTTTACCAACTGTTGTTCATGGCAGTCTTTTCAATAACTGTAAATACAGTGGACAATTTCCTCAGACTGCCTGAATTACCACTGTAAAAAAGTTATTTCCAAACCAGTAGCATTTTGTCAGCTCCTATTATCCAGCAGCTATAGAGTTGCAAGTTTCTAATAGTTCCATGACCAGGGTATACATAAATGTCCTTTTCTGAAAAAGTATGTAGGAAGATATATAGGGCAATCTACTGAAAAGGCCATTTCTTCATGGGCAGTTGTAGAAATGGTAGTGTCTGTTCTTTAGCTTGGATATAGCCTGAATGTGCAAATTACTGTTCAAAGACACAAATCCTGATTTTTAGGTGATGATACTTGTCATCATGGCAACTTCACCCTCATGTTGATGAACATGTGCACTAAGTATTTCCCAGAAAAAACGTAAGATTGTGTTTCTTTGGGGTTTTGGAAGCAAAAAGTGAAAGTAGAAATGGGAAAAATCATCAGACAGTCACCAAATAGGACCTATAAAGAGACATAATCACACGRTAGCATTAGACCAACATTGCTCAGTCTTTCCAGCAAAGCAGTCAGTAGGCCACTAAGCACTTTTAAGTGAGGGCCATGTGCTGTCCTGCAATCACTGCATGAGGAATATGTCTGATGCTTCCCAGCCTCTGGTTCAGGGTACACACACAAACAATACAGGTAGGAAGGCCAAGGGACTTACAAGGGATCAAGAGATGGAAATAGGCTGAGGTCAGATGAAATGTCCCAACAGACTGTATTTAGACCACAGTCTAGAGGCCAACATGTCTAAGTTAGGCAGTTAAAAAGCAAAATTATTGCAAAAACATAATAAGGAAAAGACTAGTAGCAAAGGAAGGAGAAAGTACTTTAAATCCTGTTTTCAAGGTAATAATAATTCTTACTTTGGTCTCTATTTCTAAGCAGTTTAACTTTTGCATGGTGGCAGAGTAGCTCCTGTATTKATACTGTTGCATATGCATGCAATTCCTCCTTCTCCATCATTGTCTACATTCTAGCTCCCCACTAATGAAAACTATCAGAAGTCATTTATTCCCTGTGTCAGTCCTCCTTCATTCCTTTCTGACAATCATTTGTAGATTTTACAGAGTTTTACTATATTTGTCTTTATTTTCCATTTGGCATAAAACTTCAACACTATAATCCCCAAGTTTACCTCATCTTAATAGCAGGTGCATTCACAATGCTTTTCAGTAAGGAAGAACTCTAATGATCCCATATACTTTTGTGATCTACTGTCATGATCATTGAGAGCTGTTTTTGGCTGCCCTGATTGAAAAAAGGAAGCATCCAAGACCTGTATTTGAYCTTTGACCTAGCCTTTTATATCAGTTTTGACCAAAATGGTTTATTAGATAACATTAGAATCAGTATAAAAAGTGTTTCCTACAGATATTCTGTAATCAAATTGTTTTCTTTATCATTCATCATTAGTATTTTAACTTGAAAAGTTGCTTTATACCTTCCCTTAGCATTAAAGCATTGAAATACTTTGCTAAAATCAACTCATCTTTCTTGTTCGCTTCCAGTCCTCAAGCAAACAATAAAATACAATCTGTCCTGAGCTAATTAATGTACAGTATAAAAATTTTTTATGATGTTGAAYATGCTGAGTGACTGCTCCGTGAATGATGCAACTGTGACTGCCAATATTAAAAAAAAAAATGCCAAGAACTCTTTAAACTAGTGCTGAAAATCCCTCAC
This sequence comes from Rhea americana, assembly GCF_003343005.1. Taxonomy (NCBI): domain Eukaryota; kingdom Metazoa; phylum Chordata; class Aves; order Rheiformes; family Rheidae; genus Rhea; species Rhea americana. The sequence continues at coordinate 2,569,201 of NW_028186523.1, forward strand.
ATGTCTAAAGCATACAATACAGAAGGCCCCCCAGAACTGGTATTGCTTATCATCTTCAAGTGGATAATTTCTTCTATTAGCTCAAACATTCATGCATTGTTCTGAAGATGCACAGTTGCAGCATGTGTTAAACAGGTACTCCTGAAAACCCCAAAAGATTTCTACAAAAGTTTGAAAAGTTGGCTTATATTCTAAGAAGCAGTGAAATGGGCAGTAAGTCCTGTGATTCCTCAGTCAATGTGAGTGTTTGTTTGAAATTTATCTCCTCTTCTATTTCCTCTCTTTTTACCTATAAGTAAGAAGGTATTTGAGAATCTTCCACTACACTTKGAGAAAATATAAAAGAAATGTTTCTAGTACTAGCAATATGTCTATCTTTGCTCAAACTAACCCCCACAAAATTGCTGCATATGATTTCCAGTTCATATACTAAGCTTTGAAAACTTTCCACTTCAGCATCACCAGTTGTTCTTGAATTATTCAGCCCCTTCAGTTAATGGCTACCGGTGTGCAGTACATGTAAGAGAGTAAATCAAGCTACAGCTTACCATGTTTTTGTCATTTTTAAATTTAGTTTTTTCTAGATCTAACTTTTATAAGGTTATGTTGATTCTTGGTAAACAAGCTGTGAAGGATTAACCATCATTAACACAATCTGTCCATCTTGTACCGCAGAGCACATGAAGGGAATTTCCAGTGTAACACTGCAGGGTATCTTGGCTTTTTGGAGTGCTAGAAAGCAAATTGTAAACAATCTCTACTATGCCAGCACAAGTAGTAGCTTTGATACAGCTTTATGCTGAATCTGCTTCACAAAGATTCAGTTATGGAATAATAGATATTATTTACCCTTTTGCTTTAACAGATCAGTTTCCCCTATAATTATATACCGTATTATCTGTATTAATCACATGTGCATTAATCACACTCTTCTCCTTTATAGCCTTCAGATAGAAATCATTCCAAAATCATTAAGACTGTTTTAACTTCTGTCTTTCCWTTTCATTTCAAAATTTCAGAAAATGCTTCAGAGTAGCATACCTTTTCTAGGTACAAATGATTCACCATCATGATCATCATCATCTCTCAAAAAGTGACAAGACTTATGTATGATTCACTTTCATATGAAAATGGCACACCATTTTTCTGTTGAATTCTCCCCTGGCACACTTTCAGTTCAGAAGCTGGCACTGATGAGTCAACCTCACAGACACTTCTTGGCTTCACAGATCTTAGCTGTCTTCAAGGAAACTGTGAACATTTACATATCYACTTTTGCATTATTCTCTACCATTGCGTGTGGTACATCTCTGCTATAATGACTCTCAAGGATCAGGTGAGTGATGTTTCTGAAGATGGACCTTTCCCTAGATGCCTTCATGGGCTGGAAGTTAGCTATTAAAATTGCACTAGTCATAAGAAAGCCATACACCTCAAGGAAGATGATATTTGTCTTGATGTATATTTCGTACTGAGGAAAATGTTAGGTCACATCATCTGAGCTCTGACACAGCAGAAGGAGAAAGAGAAGGTACCTCAAGATGAGGAGATCAGAAGGGTACCATAACAAGAACTGAGAAATGCATAGCCCAAAATATCAACTGCAATCTTGGTTCTTCAGGTACARAATCCTGAAGAACTTTAACATAATGATTTGAGAAATGTTCTCACATTGCAGCTTCTGGATTTTACCAATATCAGAATTGTGCGTTTAAGCATGTTTTTCTCAAATCTTAGTGAGAATCCCAGTCTTCTCAATGCCATAGTTAATTACCACTGTCCAGCATGTGCAGCAATCAGAAGACTCTTTCAGAATACCGTAGCATAAAAAACACTAACAGCAGAATGGTGAGGAGAAGGCTGGGTAGGGGTGTTGTGAGTTTGTGARTGCTTCTTAGATACCTCTCAAGGACTCAATGTAGGCCTTGCTTGGTCACATAYTGTCAGACCAAGATTATTGGAGCATAGGAATAAAGTTATTCTCCCTAACATGCAARTTTCTCCATTCAGACTGAGAGAAACAAACTCAATATATAGAAATATTGTGGATTAGGTCCAATTACAAATGTAGCTGCAGTACATCTGTACCCCATACTGCTACAAAAAGGTGTTTTTAAGAAATCATCTGATAAAAGGATAAAATTCTCTAAAATATTTTTCAGAGCTAGTAACATTGCTCTGTTTTTTACAGGGGATCTAGCAGTAAGTTTTCTCTAAAATCTCTGTGGTTGCATCACAACTCTTACGAGCCCTCTTGCACTGATAGCTTTGTAAATCAGTCTATGGTGGAGTTATGGCCCCCATCATATCAATGAAGGAACTGTGGCTGTCCTTTCCTTATCAGCAACTGAACAGGGCAAATCAGTACTTGGACTCTGTTCTCCTCTACATGCCACAGTTGAAGAGAGAACTACAGGACCCATAACTGCTTCCCCTGTTTTGGGTCTGCATGTATGTGAGATATATCTCCACCAGTGCTCCATCTTTGGGTGAAGACCTAGACGTATACCCTTTTCCTGAGCTTTGATTTTGCAGGGTGGGAAGCTGGGTATTCAGGCAGCAGAAGTATCACAGCATATTCCAGTCGGACTCTCACTATAGATGACTGAGATGTAAAAGGTGCACACCAATCTACCCATCTGCTGCACAATTTAAACAGAGGCCAGCTGCCTTTTTTCTGTTGTAGTATTTGAATATGTCGTGTTTCTAATGTTTAAATTGAAATGGCAAGTGTTTTTCCTCAGCATGAGGACTCTTACCTTTCACAGTATTTAAGTATTTCTTGGTGAGTTACCAAAACAAGTTCAATTCTTAACAAATAACCCTAGAATTCTTTCTGTCCCCTTTTTATTTGGATCTCTGCCTAGTACATTTGTCACTGAAAATCAATGTCACTTACAGGTTGTAGCACTTTGCTGATTTGGAGAGGACCTCAGGACACTGTAGGATTTTTTAGGTGAATGATTTAGTCTGTCTTCATCATTCTCTTAATGACAGAATACCTACTATAAATGCTACATAATTTAGTTTATTTTATAGAGTATTAACACATGGTCATTACACACACACGTTAACCAGCTTCTTAACAACATCATATTCAGAAATTTTGAGTTGCTTGAGTTTCAGCTAGAAAGAGGCAAGATAAAATCTTTGCCTCCAGACGTCTTCAGACTTGAGTTTCAACTTCGTCAGAGGGACAGAGGTTTGAAATTTGCCTATATGAATCAACCCAAAGCCTCGATTCTAGCCACAACTTTTCTGTGCAGATCTGGAGATGGTGCATTGGCCCTTTGCTGGAGAGAAAGGGAATGTCTGAAACGGTAGCTCAGTGTCATATGGAATTCTTTTTACAAAACCTTGATAAAGAATAAATATGAGTTAGTACCAACCCTGTCAGAGCCAAAGTAAAAATTTTGTTCTTTACTGTACTCAAAATTTCAGAAGTGGAAACCAATTTCACAACTTTTGTTTGATGTTACAGACAGGTTACAGACCTAAACACCTAAACATTTTTTAAACTGTTCTCCTTAGCTCCTGTCTTTGTTCTCCTTAGTTCCTACTCCTTTTCCTCATCTCAGTTTCAAAATATAAAGCCTTTAACAAAGCCCTGAAAGTTTTTGTTTTCTATTTTCAAGCAGCCCAGTATGGCATACACTAGTATATCATCTGTCACCTTTAATTTAAAAAAAATCACAGCCTTTAGGAGAAATTATAATATTAAATATTAAATATATTCTTACAGTTGAGTTGAATCTTATACATGGATAAATTCAGACACAGGTACCTTCAGTAAGTCAATGGCAAAACTAAGCCTGGACCAGTCGACCTTACMTCCTCTGTTCTAACCATGCAACATACATAAAACATGACATTTTAAAGTATGAGAAGCTTCAGACACTGAAGAGAATTCTTTTCAGGGAAAGTGAACTTCTTCTTTCATTCTAGTACGCAGGTCTTTGCCTAACACAATCATTTTAATTATATAACAGTGAACACTAAACTTATATTCACATTTTACTACTTGCCTTGCAATTGCATAATTTTTATGGTACTATTATTCAACAGTTTGCCTAATATAGGTTTTAAATGTATAGCTTACCTGTGATTTTGCTTTAAATTAAATACAGACATTCAATATTTGTTCCAGCTTCTCATTTTTCACTAAATCCATGCAATTCTTTAAAATTTAATAATGTGAGCTTTTTGCAACCATTTGAGAATCTGGGTTATGAAGTTAAAGCACTATGCAAATAATTCATATGATCAAACTAATCTAACTTTATTGTTATAGTCACTTTTAAAATTTTGAGATAGTAATTCAGCTACCAGCAATCCATAACCAATTGTCTTTATATGGTCCTAGGTGTCTATTTCTTATATAATTAATGACTCAGGAATACTCTTGTTCACAGAATACATTATAGTACATAGAATAAATTAAGCTGTGCTTTTACCAGATGATTTTTTGCATACTATGTCTACTGGAATGTGAATTCTAGGCTATGTTTATGTTACTGTATGTGATATGTTTACAGTACAGGGATAGGACTCTGTAGCTTAGCTACAMGCGAACCTTATCTTTCTGAGATATGAATATGTGAAATTTATCTCACTGATACAGTAGTTACCTCATTACTCATGGGTGGAGTCGCCCTCAATGGATAATGGGAGCACTGTTATCAGGTGAAGATACATTTTGAGGGTGATATCTTGCCACTGATTTTTGGGCGCCATTTGTTGATTTCAGTGGATATTTTGTTTAATACCTGATAGTTCCCTACAGTCACTACCTTAGTGTACAAAGGGTAAGTTGGTGGTATTGTACAAATTAGTTTTCTTGCAACAAAACTGAGTATTGCCCATTCAATAAAGTTTTGGTTATTGTCTTCTAAWTTTTAACTTCTACTCTATATTTAGAGAAATCTTGCATCTGACATAGAGACACAGAAGCCAACTATGGGAGAACACTGTATTTTAAGTACCTACATACGTACATTGTTGTTACCACACGTACTCTCTTGACCTGCCCATTCAGAGTAGGTTATGCTAAAGAATAGGGAAGAGAAAATGGAGACAAAGACAAATGGAGCAGTAGGAGAGGAAGGAGGCCTAAGAGGCTGGTGAYCTAACACTCATGGTTTTCCTGTAGAGTGAGCAACTCTCTGAATAGCCATTGGGAATGAGAACGTCCTTTGATAAAACAGTAGCCATGTAGCCACATCACAGTAACCGTGTGGAATATCTTGCATCTAAGGACAACTGCAGCAGGCTCTGACAGGTCTGTGTGTAGATTAAATGTAGGACTAGRAGTCAGAAGGTCAGAACTCCTGGACTGGTTTGCAGGACATAGTCATCCCAAATTTCAAAAGTGRTCAGGGAGTATTGGATGACTCCGGCTCTGAGTACAGGCTTTAAGCCCCATCCTTAAAAAGCAATAATAAAAAAATCCRCTTCAAAGACAGTTAAAGTGACTTGGACTCTGTTAAGTTAAAGTAAAGTTAAGACACCCAGATAAAGTGATAATTAACTGTTCACTATTGAAAATYTTTCCTATAATGTCTCTGCCTAATATCTTTCTGTAAAACAGAGAAAGTAGTTATTTTATTAGATTAATCTGAAGATTCCATAATTCCTTGAATTATGCTAAAAGTCCATACACATGAGAAGTAGCTCTGCTTACTCAGGAGTGATGGGTGGTTTCTATATCTTTATCTGTAATTTGTTCTTTCATGTCTGATGATCATGAAATTCGCTGAAATGCTTATCCAAATAGAATTACAAAATACCTATCTGTAAATAAAAATCATTCATTTTCATTTAAAGCTGACCATATGAATTGTTTTGCTTGGGCTTTCAAAAAGTTTTTAACAGACTGCTCTGCATTAGGTTTTTGAGGAAATCAATTAGGTTATGAAGCAAAAAAACCCACTTTGGTTAAAGGATATGAAGCAAATATTTAGTATAAATGTTTTATTTGGAATATTTGAAATACAGTGAAAAAGAGAGATAGAAAAAAAGAACAGATACTAGTCTCCAAATTAATGTAGAAAAGTTCAGAAAAATATACCAKTGATGGGGTAACAGCACTAACTCTGCCAATGTTGAGAAATGCAAAATAATATTTAGTGGAAGAGATTGATTGTTTTATTTGTGCTCTATGATAGGTTCTAAACTAACTTCAAAACTTCAAAAAGGATGAGGAAATTTAATGAAAACTCTTTAACCTGAAAAAAATTAAAGACCTAAGAAATAAGACYGAAGAAAGTCCTAGAAAATGCAACAATGTCAAGAGCAAATAATGCCTGCTTARTTGCCACACTGGCAGAAATCCTGACCTTAAAGTTAAAATGGCAAGAACCCAGGCTGAGTTTACTGGTACCAGTATCTTGCTCATTGCATATACCTGTGTTCCTCTTTCTAGAAAGAAGAAAGAGTACTCAAATACAGATGATGGATATGATTACAGCCAAAGAAATACCTCGAAGTGGATAAAAAAATATATGATTAATATAAAAAGCAGACAAATAGACACATCATGGGAAATATATTTGACTCTGATAAAACAACTAAATTTTCAGAGAAGATCTGTCAGGAACTCCTGTTTACACTCTAATAATACAAGAAGAAAAACATTTGAAATAGAAAAGCAATATACTTTTACACAGTTTGTAATTAACCTGTGGAACTGGCTGTCATGAAATATCAATGTGCTCAAGAGTTTAAGAGCCTTTGAAAAAGATATAATGTTTTATCTGAGTAATGACAATATTCACAGTTAATTTAGTAAAAACTAATATTTTGGACAGAATGCAAACTCATACTTGAGAGTATTAAACAATTGCCATCAAAAAGACTAAAAGAACTTTCATCTGTAAAGACCATTTAAAAATGCTTCTCTGTGCATTTCATGATTAATTTTGTAGTGGCCACAGCCACAGACAAYGAGCACTATGTGGCATAGAGACTAAATAGTCCCTTGGCAGTTCCTTGCACTCATTGCATGCAGAGATACAAGATTCCTGTGCTACTTAAGACTAAACTCTTTTTGTTACTGTAAAGCACACAGAATCCTTCTAGAAGACTTTCTGAGCTCCAGTTTACTGCTAGTTTTACATTTCTATTATTCTGGATTCCAGAATTTACTTAGACTTCTAAAAGGTGGAATTAGCTTCCAAAAGTTTGAAGGCACTACTCTTACAAAGTCTTAATACATGCACGATTTGGGTCTGAAATGAAATAATGAAATATTATTTGCTTTGTGGTAAGCAGCAAGCAAGACCAAATCTTGCTTGCTGCTTACCACAAAGCAAATAATATTTCATGTTTTCTTATCAATGCAATTCACTATTTTGCCTATTGTGATTCCTACGTTCTTTGATGTGACTTTTCTTACTTATTTTGTTACTGAACATAATGGGAGCTTTATTCCAGTTTCTTTCTCCCTGGTGTTTCATCATCTAGTTGTTATGTAAGGAATTGTAAATGCAGGAAACTCTTCGTTAAAATAATCCTTTCAGTTCCTACATCCTTCAGTTCTAGACACCCACACCCCCCCACACACACACACGTATACATACATACATAGTCATGCGTTGTACCTGAAGCCAAAAGATAGACTTTCAGAGCTCTGCTGTATACCACGTACATTAAGCTGTTGCTCTGCCACACCCTTTGTAAAAGTCCATGACTATGCAGACCTATTAAGAGTAGCCTCCTAAGACTAGATGGCCTGAATGACTATCCTTTTTTGTTGGCTTTTATCATCACATTTATACTGATTTTAAATGAGAATATTTTATGAAATTATGATTGAAATGGCATGTTTTGTAACCCCACTAAATCTACATTTACCATTAAAAATGTTCTGCTGGAAAACTCCCACATGGTTTTTGTAGTCAATACATTCTATTTTCTTGTTTTCTCTAAAGATCTAGTGTAACGCCTACCACCCAAAATAACAGCAAATTGTGTGCTATATATTATGAACTCTATYGCATCATTTGTGATCCCATGTACTCCTGACCTTCTTTCAAATGTGTAGCATATAAATTTTGATTTGTTAAATAAACTTCAAAACATAGCACTCAGAGAAAATTCAGTCATCAGATTCTGCAAGAAATTTTTAATACTTTGATAGTCTTAATACAATTAAGATATAATGAGTCTGCTGAGAAAATTTTGTATGTGTCTAGGCAAGTAATTGCTGAATACCCAAACTCTTTACCTATCCAGGCAAATACCGTGTTGATGTGCAAACAGTTACACAATGGCTGAGATATCTGTGGCTTAGCACCTCCACCAGATATGATCTTCTCAACATTCAGCTACACTTTGGACGTATAGGGAGGTACACTTATATAGAGTGATAGCAGAAATGCGTCTTTCAGTGAGTGCTAGCTGTCTCTTTTGCAGTCTTTGGTCTGACTGTTATCTTACTACATAAATAATTCCATTGGTTGTGCGTGCTGTGAATGTTGAACAAAATAGATGTTCTGCTCTGGGTACTGCCATTTGGCCTTGCAATACAACTGTGTCTTTATGACCGTATGTAGAGCTAATACCAAGCAATTGGCTGAAAGCTTCCTTCTTCAGCTTTTCATTGAGTGACCTATCATGTAAACTCAAYTGTGTGTGGGGACATGGACTGAGATTCTTCCCACCCCTGCTATTGCCTCTACAGGGAGTCTGTTTAGAACAAGCTTCCCAGGGAAGCTCCACTAGCTTAAAATCATTTTTCTTTTCCTTTTTGTTGTTGTTGTTGTTGATTTTGGTTTGTTTTCCAGCCAAAAGTCTTCATAAGCTTTTAAACAACAATGGTGCCAGGAAGGACTTTTGTCTAAATTTCAATAGCAGAAAAATCAGCAGCAAGTCTCCAGTATACACAGTTTCTTTCATTTTCTGTTTCTTGCAGTAAACCAATTRTTTAATGGATAGAAAGTTATTTTAAAATCCTTCAGAGTGCGAGGCAGATTACTGCAGAATCTCCCTAAGCAATGGAAAACAATGTATAAATAATAAGAACCTRATCATTCCCTTTAATGAAAAACTGCTCACAAGGGAGGAAAGATATGCGTACATATGCACTAAAATTAAGTCATCCTACTTAGATGCTCATGAAGCATGCTCTTCAAGCACCATTCTGAAGTTTAAATGCTGCTATGCTTCATGATCCAAGATGTATGTGGGGAAGGAGACAGCACTCTCCTTGTGTCAGCTTGTTTTTGGAAGCTCTCTTGACTGCAAAAAA